>NW_015540851.1:931761-942434 GCF_001515605.1 Sinocyclocheilus anshuiensis | reverse complement strand
GAAGCGGATATCGTCCTCTTTTGGAAGACCAAACAAAGTAGTTTCGCTTTCACAACGAAGCACACAGCATCTTCAGGACATGGCGGAAAGCGGCAACAATACTACAGTGAGAATAAAAGTTACGCCTTCTTTCTTTGCATGAACATTTGGGCAGCGTTATGCAAATCTTCCCACATAGTGAGGTAGATATGTGGGGGCGTGTTAGAACGAGCCGTTTTAGGTAGGTGTGGCTGACTCTTAACTTTTATAAAGAATATCTCTTTGGATTTGAGACTTTAGTCTTTGCAACTTTACAGATCTTCTTTATGCACCAAGAGCTTGTAACACTCCAAAGAGAAAGGAAAACTTGAAATCGCATCATATGACCCCTTTAAGAACTGGATGGATCAGTCTGATTTGTGAACAAATATTTCAGGCTGGTTTAAAAAAAAAAAATCTAACTCAAAATAATGATTGATTCCCAATGAATTATTCTTTTATGAACATGCCAAGGAAAGTTGATTTGAATAATGTCTTAATTTTTGGTCTGTTGCTCAAAGAAGACTTAAAATGTAGCACCAAAGTCACAATTCTGATCTTGTATTTATAGTATTTTGCATCCTTTGTTCATTGTAATTGCATATTCAAAAAAGTCTCCTTTTGTATTCCATGAAAGAAAAAAAAAGTTGGGATTGAACAACATGTTGGTGAATAAATGTTGACAGAATTGTCATTTTTGGTTGAACTATCCCTTTAAGTTCTTATGTAGGGTAATAATATGCTTTCACATCTAAAGTAAAACACAAAAATGCATTTCTAGCCCAATTTGGCTTGTCTTTGTTCCCGAAGCAGCAGAACACCATCATGACATCTTACACTATCTATTTCAGTCATCATAAACCCAAACAGTAATTGCATATTCGAATCTTGTTAAGAGCTTTATCTGATTTCATGTTTTTTTTTTCTGTTGTTTTGTTTCAAACCCCTCCCGTACTAAGATGAAGCCCTAAAATACAAGGGATTATCGTTGTTATCAGATGAAGAACTACGGCAACAGACACACACACACACACACACACACACACACACAAACACAAACTTCAGATAACACTGTAAACCACACTCACACACAATATTGTAAATGCAAGCGATCAAAAATGAACATCCTAATCTCCTCGGCATCTTTGGCAATCTGTCACTCTCCTGTAAACACAGACCTCTCATCACTTTGTTTTTGGGTTTATGTTTTCAGGGCAGTTGCGAACAGACCCTTGATTTGATCTCAATCTGTTGGCGGAGATCTTTGCTTCTCGTGTGAGGGTGGATGAAGGTGGCTCATCAGAGACGATCTCCCGTGACCCTGTTTTGAAATCAGACTAAATCAACAAACCCCTTTCGATGGCGTAATCTGCCTACTAGCCTTAGTGCTTTGTAAAATTGGAGCATAACAAGCTTTTCTGTTAATACCCTGTGAGAACGTCTTCTCTTTCTTGGAAGCGGCGCCAAAGTTCTAATAAGATATCATTGATGTTATTCATTCTGTTTGGGTTGTTTGGATTCATTTAGCTCTTTCTTTGGACTCATTCCAGGTAAATAAATGCAGACAAGAAAGCAAATAAGCATTTAATTTATCTCTATCCCCTAAAGACATAAAATTCCTCTCACATGCTCATCTCTCTTGCTCTCTTTCTCTCTCATACGCATCTGATGACACTCACCTCCATTTCTTTTTGTCAGCCGGAATGATGCTGGTGCATGAATGTGGCAGTTTTCACATTTGACGTTGCTGCTGTTATTGCTTTTTTTCTTTTTTTTACCACTTAATTTTTTTTCTCTTGCCACCCGGGTGTCTTCTGGGACTCAGCCACATATGCTCCCAAATAGATTTTAATTACGATTGCACCGTGTGCTTTGTCTGGGCACTGTGATTAATAAGGAAGGAGTCAGGGCCTAATTGTTCATGCGGGCGGATGAGCATGCCAGAGACGGAGAAGAGGGGTAGAGGGAGGTTGTTTTCCGCAGTGACCGGTGTCCCATGGGGCTCCACTTGGCATCATGTTCCTGTGGAAATTGGATGTGTTAGTCGACGGCGGCTGTCCGCCATAGAAAAGTGTGGCTGCTTCTCTCCCAAGAGCTGGCAAATCAAGTTTTCATCAGCAGGAAAGGATGTAGTCGCAACATCCACTCATAAATCCTTCCATGTATTTACTGAGAAGTGCCGAGGGGTGGGGGATCTGTGTTTCTTGGATGGTTAGTGTTCCCAGTGTTTGATGTGGAGTAATTACTGGAGTGTTTCTGCTGTGTGGGAAACTGGGAAGCTGGAATGTTGGTTTAGAAGCTTCTACATGGTTTCTACATGACCTTAACTCTAACTTTCATACTTTCATACTACTTGAATACTTCCCACACCAATTAAGGACTGTAAGGGAATTCATCAACAATGAACTGAGGTCACTGACAGTGCCATTCATTTGCTAACAATGTTTGAGTTAGTGCCATTTCACTAAAAGGAATAATTTAAATATTGCAAAAATGCAATTGCTGATCTTGAGGGAAATGTACTCCAATAAATGTACTCCACTGAAATACTGTGTACAGAAAGTTTTCAAAACTGAATTAGCTTCTTTGTGTATTGTATTTCTATTGGTAACTGCCTTTTTGTGCTATAATATTTGTCTTAAAGGTAGAGTCAACATGAAGTTTAAAAGGTTTTCTTTGTAGTCTTTCAAATAAATCAATTTCCTTTTTGGCTGATATCACCAGTCCCTTTTACATCATTTTTTTTTTAATGCTTACTGAAGATGTTTTTTTGAAAAGCCTGCAGAGAAACATTTTCAGGAGCTTATGTCTATTCATTCGTCTAAAGACTCGAAAGAACAGTCCAATAGTATTGCTATCAGTGCATTCATGTACATCAGATGATTCTCTGAATGGCCATTTAATGCTCCTACTACCCACTGGCTAAATAAAGAGTAGCATTCATCACATGTATGGACCGATTCATAAAACTCTTCCTAAGAAAGAAGTTAAGAATTTCTTAAGATAAATTCCAAGAAGTTTGTAAGAATGTTTCTAAATGCAATTCTTGAAAAACACTTATTTTTGTACACTTCAGATTACCGTAATAATAATAATAAGCATGCACACGATTTTCATTGTGACCAGCTAGACGGGTGATCTGGTATTTTGAATAGTTACTTTTATAGAGCCTGTCTCAAGATGGAGTGATCTGTTTCATTCATTTGTGTGCTGCCTTTTTGTGCTCTTTGTACAATGAACGTGTCCTTGTGTATGAGTGCTCACATATCTGCTGAATGCTGACAAGAGCTTGTAACACTCCAAAGAGAAAGGAAAAAATGTAATCGCATCATATGACCCCTTTAATGAATTTTGAATTCAGCAAAAAGTTGTCACACATAATCAGGACCAATCATTGTTTACATTATTATTCATTGGTATTGCTTAAAAAAAAAAACTCATGCACATGCCTAGAAGTAGTAATATGTATTATGTTTTAATGCCTAGTTATGTCTAAGTTCAAAAATAAGAAGAAAATAGCATAAGAATTTTATTCTAAGAATGTTTTGTGAATCTGGCACCAGGACCTGAAATAAAAAAAGAAATGGTGGAGAAAAGGTCGAAATCCTGCAAATATCTAGATTACTCATTGCAAAGACTTAGGGGAAAAAAATAAAAAAAACAACAACTCTAAAATCTATAACAGATGGCTTGCTTTTCAAGCTCTGTTTTGGGCCCGACTCTCAGTATACACACTGTGAAACAGAGCAAGATGATAATTAGATGAGGGAGATAAATAAAGCTCATCTTTTGTGAGATGACAATGTTGCTCGCTGCTGCTGTCCCAGAATTCTGTGCTCTCCCGCCATGCCTCTCAAAGGGAATAAAGGACAATAATGGACACACACAGCAGAGGAACTCAGATGGCAGACAGAAGCAGAGGCTAATGTGTGGTTCACGTGCTCCTCTGTTCTGTTGATGTATAAGCTCAATGTGAAGTCATACCTTCATTACTGAAATACAGAGGTCATGGCGCTGAAGCAGAGAGTGTGATGGCTCCAAACAATGCTGCTCTGCCTATGTGTGTGTGCATTAGTACCTGAGTTTAGAAATCTTCAATGAGACACCATCAGTGTGAGGGGCAGAAGTAGTGACGCAACTTTTCACTTAAAAATGAAACTTCTGTCATCATTTACTCACCTTTGTGTTGTTTCAAACCCATATGACTTTCTTATGGAACACTCTTCCCACCTCCGAGTAATTGAAACAGGTTATTGATATATAATGCTTAAAATGAGAGAGAGAAAAAAAAAGTTACACTGTGAGGTATAAAGTATATCCGATATGGTGGATTTCCAACTTCACAGTCCTGGGACAGTAGAAATAAGCAGCACAATGTATTCATGGCATCCCTTACCGAAGGAAGTATTTCAGATGAATGTGTATTTCTCATGTTTTATTCAACCTTCAAGAGCTGTCACAAGAGCTTCACTATGCATCACCACCATAAGTATGAGAAAACATAAGTAAAGTCGAAACCTCTTGATCATTCAGAAATGAAGAGGCTATAAACAGACACTATTTGGCTGTATATAAAGGCTAAACATTTTCATACTAGATATAATTACAGTTAAAACCCTGTGATGAAGAGGATATAGCAGAAATATTAAATTCAAAAATATTAAAAAGCTGAGTTTTATATTCAATTAATATAAAAATATAACATTTTATTCACTTTCCGTTCAGTAATACAAATACAAAATTGGGACTTTTAAATGGATCAGAGAGGCTGTAAGCAAACATTATAAAGCTGTACGTGAAGGCTGAACATTTTCATATTGGGGTAAAACCCTGTGATGAAGAGAATTTAACAGAAATATTAAAGGCTCACACAAACAGATTTTTGATATTTGATATTTAATTAATAAACACAATTCTTTTCTGTCATTTCAGTAATGAAAATAAAAAAGATTGGCATCTTTGCGTTGTCCTTATGTTCGATATGTTCAGTATTAGTATTCCACACCATCAGTTCTTTGTTTTCTTTGTATTTTGCAGTTTATAGTATGATTTCAGTATGTGAAATTCAGTGAAAATGGCGTCTCATGTGAGTCATTATGTTCTAGAAAACCTTGGCATGTCTGTGCATGTCTTTGCACATCTGTGTTAAGATTTAATGAAGGCTTGACATTGGTGGGGTTGCAATATTCCAGAAACATCTCACTTTAACACAGAGCTGTCTAGATGAACCTGTTTACTTGATGTTGACCATCAGCCTACATATTGATTCTGATGGTATTTGTATGTACAATTTCAAGGTCTGTTAGTTAAATGATGGTGATGGATGAATGCAGCATGACAGAAAGGAAACTTGAGTGCTTTAAACAAAAAATATTGTTTTATATGGGGGCAAATACAAAAGTTGCTGTATTTCAAGACCCTATTAAATCAATTGATATATGTGGCTCTTAGTTGTATGTTTATTAACCATGAGGTCATGGTGGTATACCCTTAAAAGTTGAAAAGTTGTACACACACACACACATACACACACACACACACACACACACACTCATATATACAGTATGTATATATATACATTACTTACACTATCAGAAAAAAAAATATTTTTATATCTTTACATTAACAATGTAATCAGCATTCTGTTTATTAAAGTCAAGTATGAATCTCATCAAGTTAGTGTTTTTAAGCATTTTACATTTATTAAAAAAAAAAAATAACTCAAGGCAGTAATGATTTAAACAATATATTTTATCTGTGAGCTTATGTTTAGCTATTATTTTTAATAGTTTGCTTTTAACTTTTTAATAGTTAACTTTTAACTATTTTTGAATTTTTCAGATCATCAGTCATCACATCTCTCAAATCATCAAAGGAGATTTGCTTTAAATTTTACCAAGCCAAAAAAAAAATATTTTTCTTATTTTCAGGCCATTTAAAGTTTAATTTTGATGTAAAAAAAAAAAAGTGTGTTTACTTGCTTTTTAAAATTAGTCTTCCCATTAATGCCATTACGTATATTGTTCATTCAGACTGATTTGTGAATGCGGAACGCACACGGACACAAGAGGCGGGATTTATTAACTAAGGCACTGCCTCCCTTGCCTCCTCGGAGTAAACGCCCCTGATATTTATATATGGGTATAGAGTAGACTATGAAATGTAATAAATGCAGTTGGTGGCTTCTTCGTAGCATCAATGCTGGTTCCACCCACTTTCCTCACCGTGTGCATTAGAATGGTCTCCATGGTTCTCATAATAACTAATTAAACCATCATTTGACCTTCCAAATACTAAAGCACGCAGTGAAATTTGATCATAAGTCTGACGCCAACCCCCATGTCCAAAAGTCCATTAATTACCCCATAGCTTTTTTCGCCAGCCCAGAGGAAGGTGACATAGTTTAGCTCTCCTGCTAGGCCCTGCTTTGAATTAAGTCTTTGGGAAGACCTTGCAGATCCCTCTTGCCATATTGCAATTAATCAAACAGCGTTAATTATCTCATTATGAACCAGAGATGGATGCCTACGCCATGTTGGAGGGTGAGCGGAAAGAGCGAGAGACACAGGGGGCACGAGTGTGTATACAAGAGAGAAAGAGAGAATGAGAACACCATGGAGAGATGGAGACATGAGAGTAAGTCCCATCTGAAGCATTGCAGATACGCACGTTATTCTTTATTGCATTTGGCTGGGGACGTGGTGCTATGTCCAGAGTGGAAGTGATGTCATCAGCGCAGGCAGACTGATCCGCTTCTCTGGTTTCATTGCCACAAGCCGCAAGAGATCCCTCATCATCATCCTCACAGCATGCTCTCGTTCTTCTCTCCTGCGCTCCTCCAGCACAGCTGGCCCGTACCACATGCTCGCTCATTCACATGGAGGATTAGACTCCGTGCAAATCCGTCTCTACTGGCCTGGACTTTCACTCGGATCCTCCTTTAGCATATTCTGCCCCTAGAAAATTCAAATCACAAATCAAATCTCTCATAATATCTCAATCGTTTCCTTGAGATTTAAATGAGATGAACATCACAGTCACCCAAAAATGTAATTCTGTCATTATTTACTCTTGTTTCAAGCCCCTATGCTGTTATTTTTATTACACAAAAAGATAATTTTGAAGCAGATCTTAAGTTTTAAGAATGATAAGGCCATATGAATATTGCGTAAACAGGTTAAAATGTATGTGAGAATCCTACGTCGTTGCAGGCTTCAAACCAAGATGATTTTAGATTAGTACATTTTCAGCAAATTTTCATTTTTGTGTAAACTATTTCTTTAAAGTTGACAAAATTTGAATCTTTGAGTCTGTACAATAAGTGGATGAACTAAATTCACTGCACAAACTAAAGTCGAAAAAACTAGAACATTTGAGGAATATGTCTGCCTTGCAAACACGGTCTTGAAACATAAAATGAGCAATAACATTTCCCCAGAGTGTCTGATCTTGTGCAAAATGCAGGAGGAGACATAAATTAAAGCTTCAAATCGCAGTGTCACAGGTGAGTACTCTTGCTGTTTTTTTTTTCTTTAAAATAAGTATGTTCCTTTCAGATACGTGCGTCCAAATAATTGTCTCCTGTATGGTACAGACAATTGCATTCAAACTAACAGGAGTCTCACTATTCGGGCACTGGGATTTTTTAATGCTGACTGCCATGCTATTGGTGAGAGAAATACAAAGCCTACAACGATCAAACAGAATCTGATAGTGGACTTTGTGACCTAAAAATCTTTATGAGCACATTAGACATCCCTTTTCATAAATTATATATGGAACACATAATTGCATTCGCAAAATCGTGGCATGATCAAAGTTTCAGAAGTTGAAGAAATGAGTGTGCGTGTAGAACTACAGGAATGTGTCCTATTATTTCAAGATACAGTTAATTCGTTCCACATTGGAATATGAAAGATTCTAGAGGCAGAGTATCTGTATAATTTCATTCTTAAACGGGGGGAAGCTAATTACTTTGACAAGGTTATTTTACCGAAGTCTTTTAAGGCATCAGTCCTCTACCGTTTACTGATCCGCCCTCTGTAATCTGCACCGAAAACCCGAAGAAAAGGTTTTAAAGAGCAGTTGGTAGAGGAGGCTTAATCCCTCTTAAACATCCTTAATGTCTTCTCAAGTGGGACTTCCTCAGGAGGAAAAGAAGAGTACTTTTCAGTTAATCTGTAAATCAGCTTTGCTGTGAAGGACTGCAGCTCGTGGCTTTGGCTCCAGGAAATAACTTCTCTCACCTCTTCAGTGGTGTTCTTTTCAACTTTCCTGTGAAATCTCTTACCTTGTGCTCGCAGAAACGTACAAGCGTACGTAGGTAATGTTAATAGCTGCGGAGAAAGCCTTAAAGCCATTAGAATCTAGTTTTTTCTTGATCTGACATGAGCAAGAGAACTTGTTCTTGTGTGAAGTAATTATTATCCTTTTTCTGATATTGGGATGATTGTGAGTGTTATATATTGATTTTTATGCAACAGTTCAATGAACAAAAAAGAAATATTAAGAATATTAGATTTTATACACAATATTACTAGTTACTTTGTCTTTTTCATGCTCTGCCAATGCAAATATTTCTAAACAAAACCAAGTCGCCACAGGCACAGTAGTGGTGTTTCTGAATGAACCAGTGTTTTGAACAAACTGATTGATTCAGTGACTCAAACAGTGTTATTCAGATTCATTTTGTTCCTGAATGAATTCATGTTTTGAATTAATTGAATGAGTGGATGATTCAATGACTCATACATAAAGATATTGGCTGCATTTGAAAGTGCACATTTCCCTAGTATATAGTAGGTCAAAAAATGTCTCCAGAAAAAAGTCTACAACTAATTTCAATGGGGCGGCACCTTTTCAAAAGTTACACTAGTACATTTTAGGTTCGTAACAATTTTAGGTACCAATATGGACCCTTTAGGTACAAAGGTGTATCTTTTTAAAAAATTACTGCCCCAGTGACAGCTTTTGTATCTTTTTTGAGAGTGTAGGTCACATGACAATGAAAAATTAGGAATGTAATACTTAACTTATTCAAAAGAGGTACCTACCTATTTGGGACTGTTTTGTACAAATCAGTTGAATAAATGATTCAGTGACTCACTCGTAAAGACAGTCACTTGTCGCCATCTATTGGTATAACAATATAATCTTTAGATTTTTTGGTACATAAAATGTTGTGTTGTTCCTGGCTAAGTGCATATCGCTTTCTGAAGGATCACAACTTTAGAGAAGTGGTTGATGTTTATTTTTTATCAACATTCATTATGATTACGGTCTGATCTTAGTTCTTCAACATTTCAGCGGCAATTGTTTACAAAAGATACTGTTGTTTTGATTATATTTTATAGCAAATACTTGACTTGTGTATGAACATAGTTTCACAAATGAAGATGTTTACATATAGCCTATAAAAGTTTTAAAGGCACAGGTGCAAAAACATTTCATTTAATGCCAAGGGTCTGAGAGAGCATGACAAACTAAATTATGGCTGGTTTTGGTACGAAAAAAAACCCAAAACAAAACTATAAGTGTTATACCTCACGAGAAAAATAAGTAATAAAAATGGTATGATATGACCCCTTTAAACCTGTGCTACTAATATTGATATAGGCTTACAGCGTAAACTGTCAGAAGTGAATATTCCATCATTTTGTGTGTGCAAGTTTTTGTTTTAATGAATCGTTTTGTGTGACCTTTGGCAGTAAACAGGGTGTTTGAATAACTTCAGGGAATTGTGCAATAGCATAACTCGATCTTTCTCTCTCAAGTTATGAATAGACCATAAGCTCTAAACGTGAATAACAGAACAGCGATTAGCTTGAATCATCCGTTATTGTAAATGAACAGTCCATTTTATACCATCTCTCTTTACTCCCCTTTAAATCAAGAACATTTGTTTAGCTAAATGCTGTATTTTAAAATGTATCTTTAGTATCAGCTAAACTCTTTAGTATAATGAGTGTTTAATAGATAAGGACGCTGGGAAATGTCTTGCATTTACCAAGCTTAATTGTGAGATGAAAACTTTGTAAAATAGTATCTGATGTTAATACCATTATAGTACTAAAAGATTGCCATAAAGTACAATAGTATTACCATCTGATACCACTATTGTACCATAATATCACTTTTGGAACCTGCACAACTTTCTCTGCTGAATGATGTACACTACTGGTTGATGTGGGTAGAAAGTGCTTGTGCTTGTGGTTGTCTGTTTGCTGTCAGGCAGAAAGAGAGAGTGAGAGAAAGCAAACGAATGTGTTTCACGCTTGTTACATCAGTTCTGACTGACAACTGTGGTGGCATACTCCACGATGAGACCCAGAGCACGGGTTCTCCATCCTCACCTGTCAAAATGCATCTTTTCTGTCAGAATTCTGATTTACCTCAAAACCAACCTGCCCTCTTGCACTAAACATGACAAACCATAATACTAAAAATAAAGGTTATCTCTCTAACATTTTACGTTTTAAGATGCAATAACTGGTGTCCAACATTGATAATAATAAAAAAAAAATGTTACTTGAGCACCAAATCTTCACATTAGATTGATTTCTGAAGGATAATGTAACACTGAAGACTGGAGTAATGATTGCTTAAAAATCAACTTTGCCGTCACTAAAATAAACTTCATTTAAAAAAAAAAAGTA
>NW_015540851.1:929022-931715 GCF_001515605.1 Sinocyclocheilus anshuiensis | reverse complement strand
GAAAACAGATTATTTTAAATTGCCATAATATTTTACAATATAACTTTTGTAACTTTTTTTTCCCTGATCAAATAAATGCAGCCTTGGTGAGCATAAGAAAGTCCCTAGCTGGCTTTCTCGTATATTAATGACAAACACAATTTTTCATTCTTATGCATTTTGAATTCAGGGTGAATCTCTAAAAATGCATAATGTTTGAAAATGTATTACTAGAAACTAAATCTTTAGGTATCCTAGATAAACTTATGATGGAGAAAGTTTTTGATTTGTATTGCTCATGCATTGTTCATTTTCATCAGAGTATTAGATTATCATTCTGACAATTATCATGTATTATGTAACACATTCACTCACTAAACTTTTTACTTGTCGAGTGTTCATTTTTGGACCCTTGGTTAGATCACTTCTCAGATTTGACAGTTCACCAGTTAAGAGATTTCGAATGAACTGTTGGCTTGGTCAATTAACACCCTGCCATGCAGACTGATCATCAGCACATTGGAGAGCTCCATAACTCACAGCGGTTATAAATTCCTTCGCGTCTCATTCCCGGCTCCTTGTTCCGTGGCCCCTGTTGAGCTCATCTCAGTGCCTTGTCCCTGGAGGA
Source organism: Sinocyclocheilus anshuiensis (assembly GCF_001515605.1). Lineage (NCBI taxonomy): Eukaryota > Metazoa > Chordata > Actinopteri > Cypriniformes > Cyprinidae > Sinocyclocheilus > Sinocyclocheilus anshuiensis. The sequence continues at coordinate 931,108 of NW_015540851.1, read as the reverse complement.
CTAGAGAGAGAGACAGAAAGACAACTGAGAGGCTTTGAAACGTGCTTCTATTTATGCATTCACTTTCTAATGTGGGGAGGACAGAGTGAGAAAAGAGAGATGAAGAAGCAAAAAGAAAAGACAACTGACAAAACGCCACAACAAAGCCAAAGAGTAAAGGCATTTAAATGGCTTTGACCCTGTCAGACTGTTTCTTGCACACGTCTGAAAAGTTTTCATGCACATTTTATGAGCCTGTAGTGATGGCGGGATTCATGTGCGCTGAAAAAAACTTTTAAGCCCAGTGTACACTGCACAGTTCTATCTGTCCCTTACGTTTGTTGCTTGTCAGATTGTACAGTATGACCCCAGGGAAATCGTGGGCAAAAGCCAAGGCAGATGGTTCAACATCAGTGCTCTTTAATACCAGCCTGTTTGATATATCTTAAGATTTTAGTCACGAATGACAACACTGACTGCGTGTTTTACACCATCAGTCACATCTTTCTGACATCCTCACTTGCTATGTTTACATTCAAGTTATTTAATATGAGTTTTGGGATATTGCATAAAAATGCTGGATGGAAACCAAAAGATGAACACTACTTGTCAAAACCTTGGAATAAATAAGATTTTTTGAAAGAAGTTTCTAATGCTCATAAAGGCTGCATTTTATTTAATGAAAAATATAGTAAAAACACTCATAAATATTACTACAAGAAACATTTACATTACTACCTTAAACATAAGAGACTTTGTTGCAAAAACATTTGAAACAATCCTAATTATTCAGAACGTTTGACCGCTAGTGTAAATGTACATAGAAACACTGTTGAGGTTAGCACTGAAAATGTTGTGTATAATGTGTGTGATGTAGGACAACCAATATTTCTAAAGCAGTGACTTACATTCATAGAGCTTATCTTTAAAAGCTTTACTGCTAAGATGGTTTCCAGAATGTGTACCTTCCTTTACAGATACTGGCTGACATCCAGATGGGTTCTGTGAATCCTATCCTAAGCTGAGAGAAGCCTGCATACATTTCTGTCCTGTCTGAATAATGGCTTGGCCACCTGTCCTCCCTTCTGAATTGCTGCTCATCAGGTATACCATGCATGGTAGATGAGGTAATTGAGCATGAAGGTGGCTAACCAAAAGGGTACAAGCCCTTGCCATATTCATTGTCTATTTTCACCTGTCCATACGCACCTGCTTTTTCTTGCTTGTTCAGTCCCACCTGTTTATACTTAATTGTCCATTTTCACCTATTTATGCTCAACTTTGCCCATACGCACTTGTTTAATCTCAGCTGTTTATGCTCACTGTTCAATTTGACCCTTCACACTGCTCCGTTCCACTTGGTTACTGTGGCTAACTCTGGCAAGCTTTACAGAATGTCCCATTGGAATGCAGTTTTTCCATAAAAGTAAATATGGCTTGGCCACCTGTCCTCCCTTCTGAATTGCTGCTCATCAGGTATACCATGCATGGTAGATGAGGTAATTGAGCATGAAGGTGGCTAACCAAAAGGGTACAAGCCCTTGCCATATTCATTGTCTATTTTCACCTGTCCATACGCACCTGCTTTTTCTTGCTTGTTCAGTCCCACCTGTTTATACTTAATTGTCCATTTTCACCTATTTATGCTCAACTTTGCCCATACGCACTTGTTTAATCTCAGCTGTTTATGCTCACTGTTCAATTTGACCCTTCACACTGCTCCGTTCCACTTGGTTACTGTGGCTAACTCTGGCAAGCTTTACAGAATGTCCCATTGGAATGCAGTTTTTCCATAAAAGTAAATATTCAGAATGGAAGCACCTTTTTTTTTTTTTTTCAAAATTGTGTTTATATTTCAGAATTTGGATTTTCTTTTCAAAATGTATATATTTAAAAAAAAAATTATACCTTTATAAATTTATAATTTATAAAATTATACCTCACAATTCTGAGTTTCTCACAATTGAGTGTTCTGTCATTTTCTGCAGACTTTCTGTAATTTAATGGCAAAGTAATATAACACCATTACAGTATTTTTTTTATTTATTTATTTATTTTATTTTTTTTGTTTATTAGTTTGAAAGTTGAAGGGAAGATTGAATTTTAA
>NW_015540851.1:917006-928950 GCF_001515605.1 Sinocyclocheilus anshuiensis | reverse complement strand
AAAAGGAAAGGGAAATGAAGTGTTTGTCCACTCCGGTCCAAAAATGTAATTTATGAAAAATGATGCAATCTATAAATGTTATATATGCAATATATTACATATTGATACATACTGTATAATACATATTGACTATATATATATATATATATATATATATATATATGACTATATACTCACACACATACAAAATATATGTATTTCTGCATATGATTTTCAGTTTATTTCAATTCTACTCCCTTACATTTAAATTGCATTTCTGCATCCTGTTTGCTACCTTTATTCAAATGTACAAATTGAGTTGGAAGTTAAAAGGCATTCTTGGTTCAATTCTGAATGGTGCACATTCTTGCAATTCACCTATAGTTCATGCATGCTCATTTTCAGCTGTTTAAACTCACTTGTCGATATTAATCTCTGGTCACATGTATCCACCCCCAAGTGTTCACCATTCCATAACTCTATCACTGCAATTCAACTCAGGAAACATTCTGCCAAGACATAAAAATCTCACTATATAACAGCACTCAAGCATCTGTGGGGGTCCACGCTGCTCACTAGACCTCTCAAGGCACTTCAGAAATCTCTGTATGATTGCCTCTTACAGCCATACCAGAGCTTATTTAATCAAACAAAAAAGCCAGCCAAAAATAGACTTCAAGGTCGAACACACAAACTTCCACAGCTTTACTGAAAACTGCACCACTCCTTTGAATAAAGCAACTTTCTTCCGAATGGCCGAGAGTAGATTACTGCAGACGTACACCATCAAAACAGCAATATTGACCCATCAAATATTCATGGAGACTACTGTGATAAGCAATGCATAAGCAGAGACTGATCCATCTATATTGGAAATGTAGTTGTCAGGAAGACAGCCTTTATCCATCTGTTAATACACTGATACAAATGAAAGTATACATCAAATTTTTCTAAACCAGGGTACCATAAATTTCTACTGAGTGCGTGACAAAACAGCAAGTGGTCATTGGATTGTCAGTACTCAGACAAGACATGGATGTGTGGAAAAGATAATAGAGAGGGTTTTATCAAGTGGAAACTTCAGGATTTCAGTTAGGTGGGGATTCAGTGTCTTATTGTGTTGGTAGAGGTACTGTATGCTGCAGCCAAGAGTTTGGAATAATTAAAATTTTCTCTTATGCTCACCAAGGCACAGATGAATTTTCAGCATCGTTACTCCAGTCTTCAGTCATTCAGAAATCATTCTAATATGCTGATTTGACACTCAAGAAATTTCTTATTATCAATGTTTATTATTATTATTATTTTTAAAAGTTTTTGCTGGAATTTCTTTGTGGAAATTGTGATACTTTTTTCTCAGGATTCGTTGATTAATAGAAATTTTAAAAGAACAGCATTTATTTGAATTATAAGTCTTTTGTAACATTAAAATGTCTTTGCTGTCACTTGCGATTAATTAGTCTATCAAATACTCAACCCAAAACTTTTCAATGGTAGTGTACCACAGTTTCCACATGAAAGCTAAATACTGTTTGTGAATAACTAATCTTTGCACAACAGTATTTCATTAAAATATCCAATCTCCCACTGAAAATAACCTTGGAAATGGGAAAAATCTTTAAAATGTTGGAAATGTAGGAAAAAATTTACTCTATTGGACTATTTGGATTGTAAGATGTAACAAAGTGGCCTCCAGAAACGGAAAGCTTGTCTCCTTTTGAATGATAGTGGATCAAAAGAAAAAAAAAATGTTTTCAATATTGATAATGATAAGAAATGTTTCTTGAGCAGCAAGTCAGCATATTAGAATAATTTCCGAGGGATCATGTAACACTGAAGACTGGAGTAATGGCTGTAGAAAATTCAGCTTTGCCATCACTAAAATAAGCTTAATTTAAAGGTTTGAATCATCAGTGGCAAATTCTTTAAATATGAAAACTTACTTACAGACTGTGAGTCAGAACAGCCGGCATTGTAGTCTACTCTGCCAGGAAACAGTCCTCCATAAAATGCCTGCACACATCTGAATATTTGGGTTGAACTGTTCTGGAACAGTGTTGTAAATACAACTTAACCACTGATTTCTAGTCGTGTCCTCTTTTGGAAGGTCAAATAAAGTAGTTTCACTTTCACAACGAAACACACAGCATCACACGCGGCGGGCTTGAGTGAGCGGAGGCCGGCGGGCTAGAGTGAGGAACAGCCGGCGGGCTAAGTGAGCGGCGGCCGGCGGGCTTGAGAACGGCGCGACTGGTGGATTCGACGAAGGAGCGTCCGGCGGGCTTGCGGCAACCACATGTGACGACCCCGGGCTGGACTCCGCTTCGTCCACGGTGAAAGCCGATCCGGCGATCCACAGTGCGAAGTTGATGTATTTCCTCAGCAACCAGCACGGATCAGCTCTAGGCATGACGAAGCGGTAATCGTCTCCAAAGAGAAAGGAAAAATTTAAATAGCATCATATGACCCCTTTAAAAATATATTAAACTAGAAAACAGATTATTTTAAATTGCAATAATATTATACAATATAACTGTTTTTACTTACTTTTTGATCAAATAAATGCAGCCTTGGTGAGCATAAGACACTGAAGACTGAAGTAATGGCTGCTGAAATTTCAGCTTTGCATCACAAGAATAAATGACATTTTTAGTTATTCTTTTGTTGGTAGTGTATGTTTTTTGCTTAAAGTGTGAGAGGTTGCAGATTCCAAACTCTCACAACTCACAATTCAGTGTCAGTGTATATCAGTAACGGAACATTTTGTGTTGTATTTTGTATTGTCTTTTCACCAAAGCAGAGAGTGGGTCATGGTTGAGCATCTGAGAGCTGTGAGAGTATGCCAGGTGAATGTGTCACGCATGTCAGTGCCTAATGCTGAAAAGAGATAAGAATAGTACTTAATACCGGACATGAAATCCTGACTTGAGTTGAAATCATTGTATTATCTTGTAGCTGTTCCGCTAAGAAAAATAGTCCATTCTCTGTGGTCGCTGTTAGATACGGCCTTTGCTGTTCAGTATATAATATTGACCAATTGAAATTGGCTTTAAATCTGAAGTCAGATTTACTTTGGATTTCTGTCCACATGGAGAAGCTGACAATCTGCCAAAAGAAGTCTATATGGTGAGTGGTTCTTAAGCACACAGAAGCAGTTGGAGTGCTTCGTTCGCAAGAGGTGATAGTGTCTCAGAGGGTCCATATTAGTGCTGTGAGCCATGATGTCCTAGCGTGGCCTCTGATACCGCTGAGGCTCCGTAGAGAGCTTATGTAGATCCTTTCCTGTAGCACTAAAGGATGCCGCGAATCTCTCGCCAATCATCTCTCGGAGAAACAACCCTTCTGGCTTCTTTTTGTGGGATGATGCCGAGGCTAATAAAGGCCTACCCAGATGTCCTGAGCTCAGTGCTTCACTAATCCTCTTTTCCATCACTTTTTTCTCTTTCATTCTCTCCGTCTGTCAGCAGGCCCTGTATGGAGTGTGTTTTGGTCAAAACTCATCCTACATGCTGGGGGACCCCGGCCCGAGTTGAAGGGCGACACGTTGAAGGAGATTATCTCTGTGATAATGCAGCGAGCCACACCTGGCTGCCTGGCCTGCAGCTCATTGCAAAGTCAGTGGATTATCTTTAGAAACCTGCATCAATCAATAAAACTAGTGGAGATTCACACTATTTTAATAGAGCAGGTGCGATTTAATCATGCAGGGTGTATGAGACAAAATGAAGAAATTAATTTGTTTTGAATGTAGAAAGGCATCACATGCATTTTACACTTACAAAAGATGGAATATTGTTTCTGTAAATGACATACAGTTAATACAATTTCTGAAATGTACAAAATAAAACAGCATTTGTTTCTTTATAAAATGTCTTATAAAATCACAAAGGGTAGTATGTTCTTTTACTACATAAAAGCTAAATACTGTTTGTTTGAGAATAAGACTAATCTTTGTACAATATTTTACTACCCATTAAAATGCCCTTTATTCCTGCTTTAAAGATTAACACAATTGTACTTCATTGATGCAAAAAATTACCGTAAATATAAAGGCTTGACTCGTATGTTAACATTACTGTCACAGTCTGGCTTCCTCATCCTGAAAGCTTACCTCCTTGAAGGTGAGCAATGAGTGCAGTTCCAGAATAGGATGAATACTGCAGTCATATGTTTTCATACCCTGGCTGTCAAACGGCTGGTTTGAGAGGAGATGGCAGGATGTGTGGATGTGTGTCAGATGAACTGCAAAGGTCAAACAAAGACCAGAATCACCTGCGTCGGGTGCAAAAACAAAACAAAATAAAAAAACCCTTGTCAGTTACTTATGATTTTAAACGTATTTGGTGAGTTTGTAGGAACAACGGAGGAAATGCAATTAAGTTTGACAGGTCGATTGATGAAACATCAGAACAATACCAAAAATCTGTGTCCATCAGCTATTTTTAGATGTAAAATTCCCTGGATGTTTTTTTTTTTAACAATCTGCTTCAGGTGAATAATTTATCATGAAAGTTCTTCACATTTGTCAAATGTGAAAAACTGCACACAGTGCATTTTTATTTAAAAGAAATAATGAAGAGGAATATTTAATTCACTCATAGGAGAGGAGTATAAGAATCCATCCGCCGGCACAAAAGGCGGAGTCCAGCGGCCTGGTTGAAGGTTTAATGCGTGTTCGGTCTTTCACTTTCGTTTCTGATTTTATCAGGATTTAGTTTCAATTTATTCTAGCTCCGTGTTCAGTTAATCATTAAGTGATCGAGTGATCATTAAATTTAGGCAATGTTTCTAATTCAAAACTCATCACAAATGTCAATTATGTATTAATTTAGATATTTCATTATTCCGAACATCCCATACTTTCAATTATTCGTTCATTAGGGACCCGGTATCGCACAGAGAACTTAGGCCGGCCGAACGCAGTCTCACGGACACAAACTCGTCAGTTCTGATCTTAGACAGAGGATGCAGGGTAAATATCTACCTTTAAGTTTGCCGCGCTCAGCTTACTCCAACAAAAAGCATAGTTTTTGTATATTTACGAAAACTGCAACTTACTAAGGCAGTGATAGTCAGAATTTGAAAAGGTCTCAAATGATGTGCCCCATGCTCCATTCATTGAGCCTTCTGTATGATCTATCCTGAACACAGATTTGGGGTAATACTAGACTCCACTTTAATCTACTAGAAATAATTTCTGAGTAAGTCTGAATTAAATCAAATGTAACGATTTATTATCAGTCAGGAAAAATTGTATTATGCCAATTACATAGTCAATTCAAAGATATCAAATCAATACAAGACATTAAATTCTCAAAGATAAATCTAAGAATAAAGGATGCATACCTGACTTCAGGAAAATACATAGTATAGAGTGTGTGGACACACTCCATACTACAGGCTTTCTGGCTACAGAATCGCAAAGTAATGTTTTGCCACTTCACTTATATACCCAGACCAGAACAAAGAAATCTTCAAATCAGTTGTAAAAACATAAAAGACATTTTGGTTTGTTAGGGTCTCATAACCCAAAAGGTCACACACCTAGTTATGGGGATGAAAACAAATGGTTATCAAAGATTTTTATTGGTGCATCTCCCACATCAGAAGAACAGGTTTTGTTTTCTTTATTCTTGCCTGTTCTGTTGATGCGAGAGTGAAACCACCTTAACAGTCGCACCTGAAGTATTTATATTGACCACACATAAAACAGCTTGAAACAATAGATTTGTGAAATTTGCATGACTAACTGAGACCTGAGGGGAAGAAGAGGGTGTGAGGAGTCAGGAACTCAGCATGAGGGGGAAGAGATGAGATTGCGCCAGCTGTTGTTCTGTGCTTTTTTCTCGAAGATCCTCTCTTCAGATTAGTGAGTTTTATTATTTTATTACAGGATAGGAATCTTGAATTCAGTTTTGGTAAAATCCATCCTTTCAGGAGCAAGGAAAGTTCATGCGTGTGTGATTGATGTTTCCAAATTACTGTGGCCCTTAACCTTTTCATTTAAGTTCTTCAAGACAATACGAAACACTGAATTTAGTGTAACATCTGTAACACCTCTCTCTCTATTCATTTACAAATCAGCCTCCCAAAAACTGCTGCCTCTGATCCGATTGCATCATCTGTGATGTTTCTTTTAAAGTCACTTTTTTATATAATATAGTCAATAAGTTAATATTGAGTAACCTGCATTTAAAACACAATAATGCCAGTTATTTTGTGTGTGTGTGCGTATATATATATATATATATATATATATATATATATATATTGTATGACTAAATGTAATTGAATGCTGTACATCTATAAATATTACATTAGTTCCACAGTTACTAGCGTCCTTCTCGCCATAACAAGTACTAATTCATACTCCTTTGAATTCCCCAGTAATTCTAGGCTCCAGACATGGCCCATTTTAGTGAGGATGAGTCCATTATTCAGACTGACCTCTGAGGTTTCAAGCTCAAATTATGAGGCCCAAGGGGTGGAACCAAAATCCCCCAGCACCCCCTGGCCCGGGTTACCCTCTCGCCTCCTAAAGAAAAATGAAGTGCCTCAAGACTTGGCTGTAGCTTGGGAATAACGTGAACACAACTCAAGGGAAGGAGCTGAGATGCTGTTAAATGGGACATGTTGTGCACCTTCTTGGAGACAAAGACAAACGAAAAGCAAAACAAATCTATAATTGGCCTGTGTTACATGTTCTGAATTAATTATATACATCTAATGGCTAATGTTTGCCATGTTTAAGCACTGAAATCCCCAAAGAGAAAAATGAAATCTCGCTGTTTCAAAGGCACCGTTTCTCTCTCTCCATTCTTCAGAAAAAGTTTGAGCTTAAGAGTATGTTTCACGTCTAACCCTATGTAGCAATTTGCAATAATCTGAAGGCACATTTATTCTGTGAGCCGCAAATAGAAAAAGGAAATGACCTACTTTCACTTAAATCATCTATTGTTTCCACTGCTACAAGAGTTAACATTTATGCACGACTCGGGCGGAAGCTTCAAAAGTTATAAAGAAATTAATTTAATCCCCAAAAGACTTCCATAACAGGACAGGTAAAGACTCTTCCCGAACTGTATTCCCAATGAAATATCATGTTTAGGATATATTTCTTACTGAGGTAGTCTGACACGCCACTTTGTCAAACTCGACTACCTATTATGACGAAGGCAAACTTCTTTGTTCCAAGAGGATCCGGACGTATCGCTGTTGAATTGCTGAAACTTAGAGGCTCGTTTCATCTCTTCTTTGAGTGCTACTTTTGAAAAGGAAACATTGAAATGACTAAGATGATGGATTGCTGCTTTCAAATGTTTGTCATATTAAATTGAATTCCTCTCATAGTTGGCAGTATTGCTCTTTGTAAGCGTCAGACTTGAGTCAGTCTATTGTTAGGTTCCTTTTCATTGTGTTGTCTAACACAATGTGAAAGCAAAATCTCTTTTTGATCACTTCTACGTGTGACAAACCAACACCACAACACCAGCAGAATGCCGCTTACAATTACTGATATGAAATTGTGATTCTTTCCCATTGTACTGTATATCAGCTATCATGTTTGTTTTTTAATAAGTCATTTTGACCACAATTTAAAAAAATGTGTATGCTTCTTCATTGAGTGGGCTGTTGGCACGATACACTGCAAACAAAATCAGTGTTTTTAATTAATATTTTTGTCTGAGACTATTTCTTAAATGAAATTTTCTTATCCTATTGGGAAATTATTTTTTTATTCTCACTGGTGTTGTTAGATGCATGCTTAAAACAATAAAAAATCTATTTGCAGATGGAGTAAGAAAAATAAACTTAATTAAATATTCTCTCTAAAAAAATAATTAAAAAGTTGTAGTATCTTCATTTTGTTTTTAGGAATATTTAGATTATATTTTTCAAGACAGAAATACTGATGAACAATGTGTAATTTACATATACGGTTAGTGTTTTCTGCTGTGGGTCAGTGATTTCTTGCTCTCTCTGCGCCATGTGTTAGCATAGCGGCTAACATGCTTATACCAGAGCCTAATGAACAGAATAGAAAGGACGCTGTGGGCCAATTAAAAGCAATGAGGGTGTTTTGCTGACGTTGCAGTGTGGTGAGGTAATTAACACCACTGCCCTCTCACGCACCCATGAGAAAAATCCCGACACACACACACCTCTAGAATGCTGTCTAAGGGGAAATGTATCGGACATGCCGTACACTTTCACCTTTGTGTGGTATTATTCACACACACTCTTGTAGACATTTTTAAACACACTTATGCACACAAATACAATTGAAAACCTCACCTTTCCCATCATTTGGGAATACTGTAGTTCAACTTAGTGTGTGTCATGCTTATCAGTAACACACAGAGTGCAGAAAAGTTTTCTTCCACATGATCAGTGTTGGGGAAAGTTACTTTTAAAAGTAATGCATTACAATATTGCATTACTTCCTAAAAAAGTAACTAATTACGTTACTTAGTTACTTTTTATTGAAAGTAATGCGTTACCTTACTTTTGCGTTACTTTTTAAATCTGGGGAGTGAGATGAATTAAAGCATGTTCACATTTATTCTAGAACTAAAGTAACATCTTACTCCCGATTTCTCTCAACAAGGGGACAGGAGAGCTTTCAATCAATAAATGGGAAAAAAAGTAACTGGCGTTACTTATTTGAAAAAGTAACTCAGATATTTTCTTGTAAATTAAAAAGTAATGCGTTACTTTACTAGTTACTTGAAAAAAGTAATCTGATTTTACGTAACTCACGTTACTTGTAATGCGTTACCCCCAACACTGCACATGATATATGTTTAAAAGCTTCAAGATACTGATGATAAATAAATAATAAATCAAAGTACTTCAGCAAAATCCAGACATACTCATTATTTAGCTGACAAAGCAACAGAATTTGGGTGTTGCCTCAGAACAATTGAATATTGTCAGAAAATGCATTGCAGGAAATGCATTTTCCTTGCACTCATTAAAAAAGAAAAAGGTAAAATGCAGTAACTTTCACAATATTTAAAGTATAGACCACATACACTACTGTTCAAAGGTTTTGGGTCTGTACGATTTGTTTTAAAAGGCATCTTTTATTCTCTTATTCTGTCTTTATTTGCTTAAAAATACAGTAAAAACTAATACTGAAAAACTTTTCAGCAGTCATTTTTCCAGTCTTCAGTGTCTTCAGTGTCATATGATCCTTCAGAAATCCTTCTATTGTGCTGATTTGGTGCTCAAGATTGATTATTTATTATTTTATCAATGTTAAAAAGCAGTTTAATATTTTGTGTACGTTTGTGTGTGTGTGTGTGTGTGTGTGTGTTCTTCAGGTTTTTTTAAATGAATAAAAAGTTAAAAATCACAGCATTATTTGAAATATGTATTTTGTAAATATTTAAGTCTTTGTCACTTCTGATCAATATTGATATCTTTCACACGCACACACGCACGCACGCACGCGCGCACACACACACACACACACACACACAAAACCCTCACCTCAAACTTTTGAACCGTAGTGTAATATGATCCATATTTTTCATACAAAGTAACAATTTAACATGACATTTAATAACAAGTAATATTGTAAATCTTAAAAGTGTTATGTGATGCAAACAAACTAAAAATCATTTTGTCTCCCAAACAGGCAATTCGACAGTGGGTTTGTGATTATGAATTGCCGCCATCCTACTGAAACACACAGGTAAGTAAACTCATGCCTCCCACACCAAAGACACTCTATTAAGTGCATGATAAGAGAACAGGACTACATATTACTTCTCAACCACCTAATCAAGGCCTGGGGGCAATATAAAAGCACTTTAAGTCCCCTTGTCTACAATTTTGTTCGAAAGGTATCCGTGCCCTAAAATAAATTTCCCTGAGAGTGCTAGTTAAGATCTCCACGGGGGCTGCTGGCATTTGTCTTTGAGTTAAATTGCTTATTATGTACATACTGTACACTAATTCCATTCCGAACTCTATATTGGATGAGCAGATTTAACAGTGGCACTCGGCAAGGAGGTGTTGCTTTCTCTGAACTCCTCTGGGTTCTACTCACCATGGAGATGGGCCGCTTATTCCAGCTCAAGGGTGTCAAATCACACATTAATCCCTGAATCTGCATGCTGCAAATTGCAGGGTTTAGGAGAAACGATTCAGCCCTCTGATTGTCTTCAGAAAGAAGCAAAGAGCGCATTTATTGCCAATGCTGGATGGAATCTGATCATTCCTCACTTCTTCTCCCACTTTTACAGCCCAGCACCGATGTCCAGGTCTCTAATTCACCCACATTTATTTTGTTCCAGAATCTGTGGAAAGCCAAGCCCTGTAATTTGTTTCATCCCAGTAGCACCAAGCTACGATATTGACTTGCGGTTTTTCATTCGCGTGGTCGTAGATCACAATCACACCAAATCGTGTGAAGCCACCCTCAGCTATCAGAGTTCACTGCGTGGGATCTGGTTAAGGGACCACGTATCTTGTTCTCACTCGCAGGCCTGTTGCCGGCCCTTTCGTCATATGCCTTCACACGGAGAAAGGAGGGGCGAAAATGTGTTTTGACAGTTTTATTAGCATTGTAAAACTGTGCTTGCATGTGAATCTTGTCGAACAGGGGAAGTCAAGTCTGCCTGAAACGCACGAGTGGCTCCCCATTCCCCTCTCTGCAGGTGCCCCATGCTTCTTTGTCAATTTAGCCAATTATATTTCCATTATTTTGCTTTTCATTCCCATTAATAAAATTGGCCAAGATTAATGAAGAAAATACCCACAGTGTAAATTATCCATGACGAGCACCGCTTTTTAGGGACTTGCACAAACCTTATAATTTGGATAATTGTATTTCGTTGAAGGAAATACCTACGGCATGCATTTCAGAAAGGCAGATAAAAGAACGTATGTTGGAGAACGAACAGGTAAAGTCAGTATAAAAATGCAGGGAGAGATAGAAATTGTTTTATAAGATTGTCACCGTGTCACTGATCAGTGATTCAGCATGTATTGCTCCTATTAACTAGGGAGGAAAAGACAAAAACACATTTCTTTTCACCTTCTCTGTAACCTCTGCGCATAATAAAGTGTTTAGTGGACTCGCTTCTTGACTAAATTGAGGTCTATGGAGCTGATGAGGCCAGATCGCTGTGGTCGGTTTTGAGTTGTGCTTCATAAACGACAATTTTTATTTTGAACAATTTCTGATGCAATCATCCTGAGAAATTTAGCGGATGGAGGGCAGTTTTAATTTTTTGTATTTATTTTTTATTTTCATTGGAATAGCACAAATAAAATGTCCCTTCATGAAGGATATCATTGAAATAGGTGTCTTGAGAAATTGCACCTGTCTTTCCGACAGCCCTATGGGTCTGGAAATAGCAAAACAGGGCATATTTATACTTCACTTTATGTGTATCGATCGATCGGTTTGCTATCATTCCATTTACACTTGGCCACATAAATGTGTCTCCATACAACGAATATAAATTCTTGTGCTATGCTTTTCATGTGTGGATTGTGGGTCTCTCAAACGTGTATGCTGATATTTATTTGAAGGAAGTATTTGTATTTGTATGAAGTATTTTGGATGAATTTATCATCGTTCAAAAGTTTGGCATAAAAAATCATCTACAAAAATATTACTAAAAGTATTTTGTATTCATATTTCACAAAATGACTGTTTTCACTGTTTCAGATCAAAAACAGGGGCTCAAGCCCCTGCCCTTTTTCAAAATTATTCAAAAGTGCCCCTCTCAGACAAATAGCAATGATATTGTGGTCAATAAAACAAAATGCATTTGAATTATAATTAACATGACAATGTGTACAAAACAGTAATTAATCGCTCAAAAGTCGGAAAATTCCTGTTTATTTTTACATATCTGTCTATCAGAGGCGTTGCCAAGTTGCATTTTGCTTGACTGACTGACATGGGCGTCGTCGCTAGGCCATTTTTAATATATATATATATATA
>NW_015540851.1:907526-916578 GCF_001515605.1 Sinocyclocheilus anshuiensis | reverse complement strand
CCTGCATCTTCAATAAACAAGCTACAGGTAGTCCAAAATGCAGCTGCTAGAGTCCTTACCGGTCAAGAAAATATGATCATATTGCCCCAATTGTAAAGTCTCTGCACTGCCTACCTATTAAGTTCCGTAAAGCGCTATACAAATAAACTTGAATTGAATTGAATTGAATGAAAAGTTAAAAAGAACAGCATTTATTCAAAATAGAGATGTTTTCTAACAATATCAATCTTTACTATCACTGTTTCTATCAATTTAACAAATCCTTGCTGAATAAAAACTAATTTCTTTAAAAAAAAAATAAATAAAAAAATACTGACCTCAAGCTTTTGAACGGTAGTGTATATTGTTACAAAAGTGATATTTTAAATAAATGATGTTCTTTTTTAAAACTTTTATTTATCAAAGAATCCTGAAAAAGTATGACAGGTTTCCAACATTGATAATAAATCAGCATTGCATAAAATGTATTTTAAAGTATATTAAAATTTTGATCAAATAAATGCAGGCTTGATGACCATAAGTGACTTCTTGCAAAAATATAATAAGTAATGTAACCAAACTTTTGACCTATAATTTTTTTTACATTGCCCCTATTTTACATTTGAGTCCCTGACCCTGAGGAACGGAGGCGTGCCGTGGGCGAAGCTTAAGAGTATGCACAGCTTTTGCGTAGCGTAACAGCTTCTCCAAGCTTTGACATTGACATACAGTAAATAAAACAGGGACAAAAACTTTATTTACTTTAACTATGGCTAACAAATTAACGAATGAAGCACGTTGATGGGCGTGCTCTTGTTCTCGCTCTGGTTGATACTCGAAAAAAACTGAAGGAGTGTCTTCTCCTTCAATAAAAATAGAAATACTCCATCATACGTCCAACTTATTTTTTGAGGCTTTAGTCATATTTAGCATGAGAATCCAACTCTTTAGCAGTGTAAATAAGTCAGAATGCATGAAATAGCATAAGGCATCCCCTTTAACTTTTAAAGGAAAGACAAAATCTTTTTTTTCTGTAACCTTTGCATGTTTAGAGGACTCACTCTTGAACAAATTGAGGTTATTGAAACTAATGAGACCAGATCGGTGGAGTCAGTTTGTGTTGGGCTCCAATTTATATTTTCAGCTATTTCTGATGCAGTCATTCTCTGAAATTTACTCTCACGGTAGAGGGTGGAAAGCAGTTTAATCAATCATTTACATAGTTGATAGACTGAAAACAACCTGGATAAACATGAGACCACCTGCCATTGTGTTTTGGAAAATTCTAAAGACATCATTTATTTTTAGACGCAATCACCATTGACTCCAAGTTGAAAACAGCCTCCCGTCTAAGGGTTCGAGTTAATGAGCACCACCTTCCTCCATGTTTTGTGAGATAGTGTTGTACTGTAAGGGATGTGTGTGAATATATGTTTGCTGACGTGTTAATGAGGTGCTTCCAAAGCAATACAGCAGGCACCGTTCCAACACCCATACTGGATACAAGGGGCTCGAACTCTGTTGAACCTAACCTGTGTCAACAACTGTTTTGTTTACCAGTTTTCTACCAAGGTCAATGTGCATTTTCACTGTTTTCTGAGAACTTCGGTTTTCAATCTCCTTCGGAAACGGTTAGGTCAGATATCCAAACTTTCCAGCAGTCTTAAAGTTTTCCAGTCACAGATTTTAATTTCCCTACCCAATAAAACAATGCCGCTCAGTTCACCACAGGGCTCAGAACACTTTCTCCACCTGTTCTTGCAGACGCTACAGAAATCCATGTGTACACAGCCCACGATGTTGATTTCTCTCATTTTCTGCCTTTTCTCTTTCTCTCTCCCGCTTTCTCTCACTGTAAATCGAAATGATACCTGGATCATTCCTAATTATTCCAGCAGATTGAATTGATGAGCAGATGCTCATAGTAATGGAACTGCTGTAATAGACATATTTCTCTGAAGTGCAAAAATTGTTCATATGTAATTATGTGTAGTGTGTTATGTGTAATGGAGCTTGAACATGAATGTAATTAGCTAATATATGAAGACATTTATCGTCAAGAGAGGTGCGTGTATCAGAAACATAAGCAGGATTTATTTTGCAAATGACGTTTGAGTTGCAGTTATTAACAGGATGTCTGAGATTTTATGTACTGATTCAGATGGGCTTGGGAGCTCTTAGTAAGTTTTTAGCAAGACTGGAGTTGTTCAGATGTTGGCATTACAGAAGGCCTTGTGCTCTGGATTCATGCACCACAAAACCCTTTGAAATAAACAAGTTATATATGTGTCATTGCGATATACAGTATATAAACCCAGATGGAAGTTGTTTTACATGTAGTGTAACTGCGGCACTTGCAGGCTCTTGCTGGTGATTTTATTGCTGTCTGAATCAGAAATGTTTTTCTCCCACCACTCAGCAGAACATTCCTGGCCGAACTACCTGGTGTTTATAAAACAACAGCAGGGTTGTGTGGTAATTTAATTCCTGTCCGAATAAGTCATCTCTCAATTACATGGAGCAGTTGGCCCAAAAGTTATGTTGAAAATCTTATTTGACTACTGCCGTAAGGCCTTTTGTGTGTTTGGCACAGAGGATGCTTGTTTCAGAGAACCGGAATGAACTATGGTCACTTAGTAAAACTTTTGGAGTGACAACCGCAGTTAAATATAGGTGTAATTTCATTAAATTATTGTTTAGCAGCAGTTTTCTGTGTTTTTATTGAGCAATAGCTCTTAATGTCATAGCTTGAATAAAGATGTGTCACAACTCTATTTTAAACTAATTGCTATTTGAATGGCTTTGAATGAAGGGGCCATGCATGTATATCACTACATTTTTTTTAAAGATGTCGCAAATAGTGCTTGTGAAATGTGGATTTAGACTGAGTTCTCCTCAGTTTTTCGCTATAACTAAAGCAGATATTTCAGTTGGTAACATTTTGATATTAAAACAGAAGGAAAAAAGGAAGAAAGTACCTGTGACGACTCGGTAAGATAAAATATCAAAAGCCATAGACGGCTGAAACCTTGAAACAAAAATAACGAAATCACATCCGTCTGTGAACTTGGGTTCTTCATCTCTGATTTTTCAGCTTCACTTTGTCTCGTCTCTCTGTTCAGTCTGTGTAATCTCTCATTTTCTCTGTGTCTCTCTTTGTGAACTTTGCCGCTCAAAGAACTTTCATGTTGTTAAAATCACAGATGCTCAGTGTCACTGTGCGACACCCGGATAAAAACCCTTCTTACTCTTTATCTCGCTCTCCTGCTTAAATTCATAAAAAAATAAACACCTGCAGCAGCGGAGAACTCCCAGAGCTCTGGGCAACTGTAATATTTAAAGTCGTAACAAAGTTACAGGGTGACATTTGGTGTCAAGAGACACTTGGATAAAGAGGCTGTGATATTTTGGGGCCCTATATCCGCCAGTAATTCCATCAGTGTGTGGCTTTGCCAATAAGAGAGAGAAATTTGATATTTGATGATAAATGCAATGAGATTACTCAGGGCCCATAACTGAAGACTGTCAGAGAGAGATGGAGTGAGTGATTGCTCTCTTTTATGCATGAGTGCTGTTATTCCATCAGAGCTTTTCCTCTGGAAGGTCCCAACTGTTGGCTCTGTTACACAGAGGTCGTTTATTGCCTGATGTGCAAAGTGTCACCAAACAAGATTTATGTTACCCAATCATTATTGCTGGGATATTTTTGGAGAAAGATGGAGCGAAACAGTCTTTTTTCTTCTTCTTAACCTACAGACACTTTTTTTTTTTTTGGTCAGAGGAATGATTTTTATTAAAATTAACAGATTTAAATTTTTTCATTGTTACATGATGGCCACATTAAAACTGTCTTGGAAATTATTTATCATGCCTTAATTTATTTTTGCTACATTTTAAATTTTTATTGTGTAGTTTTTATTGTTTTACCCTTGTCCAAGACACACTTTCAATCTTAAACTATGAAAATCCATCATAAAAAAACAAAGCAAAAAAACATTGAAACTGAATACAAAGAGTAAAATAATCAAAGAGTTCAACTATTGAATTAATTCATTTAATTAATTAATTATTTATTTAATTTTACAAATACTCATTTCAGCCACAACCGATTTTTACCGTTTTATCAGCTGTTTACTAAAATGAAATACTGATTTAATATGAAGTGATTGTGAAGAAAACAAAGAAAAATAGGTATATATATATAAAAATAGAATAATTTTATTGTCTGTAATTCTCAATTAAGCCTTAATTACTTCAAATGATATTATAGTAATATATTTGACCCTGCACCACAAAACCAGTCATAAGTAGCACGGTTATATTTAGCCAACAATACATTGTTGGGTTTACAATTGTATGGGTCAAAATTATACATTTTTCTTTTATGCCAAAAATCATTAGGAAATTTAAAGATCATTAGAAAAAGTAAAGATCATGTTCCATGAAGATATTTAGTAAATTTCCTGCCATAAATATATCAAAACTTAATTTTTTATTAGTAATATGCATCACTAAGAACTTAATTTGAACAACTTTTAAGGCAATTTTCTCAATATTTAGATTTATTTGCACCCCCAGATTCCAGACATTCAAATAGTTGTACCTCGGCCACATATTGGCCGAACCTATCAAACCATACATCAATGGAAATCATATTTGTACAGCTTTCAGATAATAAAAAAAAAGAACCCTTATGACTGGTTTTGTGGTCCTTGGTCACATATTGTTTATTGGTGCTAGCAGAAATGTAAATGCTAGCCACATCTGAAATTAGCCTTAAGGATTCATTTTATTCCAAAGATGGTTTTACTCATGTATACATGCATTGCTGGACATTTTCTAAACGTCAACAGAGCCAAACGCTCTCACAGATAAACTTCCATTCGAAATATGCCAGCCACAGAAGGATATTCACTTTTATTATGTGTGTGTATTTCTGTTTGTTTGGAGCAATTGCAGGTCTTTCACTCATTGACTAAACCCCACTAAAACAGATCAATACAAATGTGGCAGTAGCAGAATGTCAAATATTTTAGGTACTGTGAAACAAATATTTGATCTGTCTGCTAGAAAAACAATATAGCTAATTTGAAACTGAAGTAATGTTGAGGCTAGCTGTCATATGCGATTTACATGCCGCCACAAGCAGTTTATTTTCTAACAGTACCTTCCTTGTTTTACAGAAACCTCCAAGCCATTTCCTATGATTGCGTGTTCTAAACATATTTGGATTTCATCTTGTTCATCCACCACCTATGGCTAGACTGACATCTATTTTACACCCAGGTAATATCGGCAGGAAAATCATCAACTGTCACAACTGTACACACAAATACACACCAAATAGATTGCTCCCCGCCGTCGGGAAAGCTCGCTATGCCGTTATGACCAATTTTTTATGGCTGCCGCGCTCGGCCTGTGTGGCCTCCACTGTGCTCATAATTCACACAAAACACACTTACACATACACACACACTGACATCCCAGTCGCTCAAATCTGAAGCTGTAAATGTCACTGTCTAACATATGGGTGACATTGTGATGAAAATACTCTCTCCTTTATGCCCTCTCATACAATTGCTCTTTTCTCTCCCCCACCCTCTGCATAGGATTGTGTTTTTTTCACACTCTTGATTTGAAATCTGCAAATTGTGTGTTTGATGTATAAACGCAATCTTTAGTATTTCGATTGCATGCGTTTTTTTTTCTCTCTTCACCATCAAGACCCCAATCCAAGAAGTCCCTCAACACCAAATATTAGGTAATATACAAATTGGATATCTATACAGTACTTTACAATCCAATGTTTATTTATGTGATAATAAGTGGCTCAGTAATACATTTCAAAAACCTTCCTCTTGTGCTCAATTAATTATTGTATTATGTTGTATTTTTATGATTTTTATTTTACATTACACTTTTTTAGCTTTTAAATTACATTAATTTAGCTTTTACACTAAACAAAATATACAACATGACAACATGGCAAGAAATAAAGACACAAGAAAGAGAGAAAAAAGAGGAGCAAAGTATATGAATATACTATACAAAGTATATGAATGTACTACTATATATAGACATAATGTGTATAGATAAAATGATTAATAACAGTAATATCAGTAACAATAATAACAACAACAGTAATTAATATTATTAATTTATATTCATTATTATTATTATTATTATTATTACTTTTCTGCTAATATTGTGACATCCCCCCTCCCAAAAAATTGTCATATTACAAGCCAGAATCAAAACAGAAAAACTAATTTTAATAATAACAACAATAATAAAAGTAAAACTAACAAAACATGTAAAAAATGCTTTTATTTTAAATTCCCTCCCACCTCCTTTATTTCGTTCCCTTTCCTGCTTTTGTCTTTTTCCCTTCCCCCCTTTTTTTACTTTCTTTAATGACCATTTTACTATTTTAAATGTGCTTCACATATATTTTTATGTACCTTGCATGTAACTATAATACTTTATGGTTATGAAAGGCATGTTTCCTTGTGTTGAAATAATTAAATCCAGGCTTTTATGCATTTATAATATCTTAACATAATTATAATGGCCTATATGGCCAGTAAATTATTTGTTTTTAAAAGGGCATTTTTTGTTTACTCTTAAATGAATGGATACTTTGGCAATATGGTGTGTGATGCTTAATAGAGGGGGCGGTGGTTGAGTGCCTTATGCCTTGCTTTCACTCAGACAATAGGCCGCCCGTGTCTGCCATTATTTTCACACAAAATACACACCAACAGATCAGTCAGGCAGCATTTCCTTACACGTACCCACCCCCAGGGCCCTCAGACTATCGTTATGTCAACAGATGAGTCCTGCCCACAAAGTGTGTGTATGTGTGTGTGTTTGAGGGGCCTCACGCATTCATTCACCTCGGCGCGTGCCAGCTGGTTTATTCAAACAAAAACACATAGCAGAGCCTCCGGCCGTTGGCCAATCATGGCCCTTCGGTGTTGAATCGGCCACAGCAATGGCATTTTTTGAACATTTGAAATCAAACAGCTGTGTGGATGCTGTTGACATTTGACCCTAAGCAGCAGGTTCACGGACAAGCAAAGTGTTATTTCACACTTAGAGGAAAGGGGGGAGAAGAGAGCTGTGGAAGATGTTTTTATTAAGTGATTTTTCTCTCTGACTGCCAGTTGATTTTGTTTATTGAACTGATACTTGCATGAAAAAATAAATGAATATTAAAAGACATTAAACCTAAACCTATAAAAGGAATACTTCACACACACAAAGAAATAAAAATCATGAAAAAGTCATCCAAAATTCCAAATACCAGTTCTATTATACTGCAAAAAAATGATTCTAAAATTATAAAAGAAAAAAAAATTTAATTGGTTAATGATAAGTTCCCTTATGGAACATTTTGTGTAAATGTACATAATGGTGGTTATATACAGTGTGTGTGTGTGTGTGTGTGTGTGTGTGTATATATATATATATATATATATATATATAATAAAAACATCATCGCTGTAGTTATATAATAGTCAGGTGAGAAAGCTCTGAAATCTCATTCATTATTTTTTTTTCATAATAACTTCTTAAATTTTATTCTTCAAAAGAAATGGTCCCTACAAGTGACGTGGACTACATTTAGTGTGTTTTTGGGGTCATTATCTGTGCTTTTGGTGATTGTGAAACCATGAAGACACTGTTGTTGTGTAGTAAGGATTTTTGTGCTCTACAGCGATCTGATGACAGGTTTTTCATTTCTGGGTGATCCATTCCTTTAAAGCAAAGGAATGTATACTCGGTTAAGATGAACATTGTCTGATGTGTACAGTGAAACCAATTCCTTCAATTGAACCCATGGAAAGCACCGTCATGCTTTAATTGCCAAGTGTCACTTTTAGAACGGCAGGTGATTAAAATATTTTCCAAAGTTTGTTGATTTAAAAGCCTCTTTTTGCACTGGATTTGAAACTGTCAGGCCCTCCGTCTGAGGCTAAGTGTTAAGTAGACAACAGTGAGGCAGGTGATAAGAGATGGGTTTTTCATCCGCTCACAGAAGATCAAAGTTTTCAAACCACCATGGATCTCGCGCCAGAAAGAGAAAGAGAGAGAGGCCTGATGTATTTTTTGCCGTCACATCTCTAGTTATTAGCCTCCTGCACCAATCCATCTAGTCAAATTAACTTACGGCAGAATGAGTGGGTGCGTCTGATCTGATCGAATCCAAACGCAGCTTTGGCTCAAATAAATAGCACCAAAATGCAGGTGGCTTTTTCTGACTCTATTTCTGGATTTCTAATGGAAGCCAGTGTGACATTTTCAAATCAAATATTGGATTTAGAAGAAAAAACAAATTGAGTTCTCAGCCAAACTTTAAGAGTTGAGGCTAAGGAAGAAAACACAGATAAAGGGTGGTGGATAAACACCGGTATGAAATGGCAGAACATGCAGAGTGATTTTAATGACTGTAAAGACACTGATAATGTTACAAAAGGAAATCCTGATAAAATATACCATTAATATTTCAATAATAATCAGCCCTGCACATAGCCGTTCTCAAAAAATAACACCTCTGAACCAATGGTTGCTTTGTTTAACAAGCGTTCAAATTCTACTGGCTGAATAGGATGCATGTTTTTTTTTTTTTAAATCCTGTTCCTGCCTCTGCCTCTCTCTACAGAGCACTTCAGCAGACTGGAGAATCTCTGAATAGGCCAACAGCAGGAGAAGAGAGACCATGAACAGCTTGATAATGAGGAAGCTGATTAAGAAAATCTGTTTCTTTGCAAATTTGTAGACAAGATGGACTGTGTGGCCTCTGCACCGATTGTTGACCATCTGTAGGCATGAGGCTCCATTGGAAAGTCTTTCTTGGTGGTGAAAGGGTGTAGCATTGCCTTAGGGCATTAGTGTGTACGCTGTGTTGGAGGACCCAGGGGATTACAACGGCTCGTACACTAGTTACTCAGTTAAAATTAATTAACCCCAGCGGTTAACCTCAGGAGGGAGGCAGTGAAAGCAACTGCCACTATTGCAGTGCTGAAACCCGTAATTATGCAGCCACAGGTGAGACCCTGTAGTCAATTAG
>NW_015540851.1:899542-906760 GCF_001515605.1 Sinocyclocheilus anshuiensis | reverse complement strand
ATCACCACTAGAGATATTATTGTAATAATCATACTACCACCAATACTACTACTACTAATAATAATAATAATTGTTGTGGTGGTGGTTTTTAATAATTTTTAACACATAATTTTTGTTTAAATTTAGAATTATTATTATAATAATTATTTTATTAATGATATAATAATAATAATAATAATAATAATAATAATAAGCAATAACATTTATTGTAGTTTTTGATTAATTAATTTTATTATTATTATTATTATTATTATTATTATTATTAGTTGTTGTTGTTGTTGTTTAGCCTGTCTGATGTATTAAAATATCTCTGCAGGTTGAATTTGCAGGGTATGAATAATTTCAAATTAATTAAGCATCCCATCTTTCTCACATCTTCATTTAACCAATTGATTTCAAAGATGGATGAAAAACTTTTTTGTTGTTGTTTTTTAATTTAAAATTCATTTTAAAGATACATGCAAAACTAACAAGCTATGTATTTTATGTATTTTATTTTGCATTTTGGGCATAATTAAACAATTTGACTAAATTGAGGCATGCTGGGAAACATCTGAAGACTGAAATCTGAGAGAAGGTCACTCTTGCAAGGTTGGTGACAGAGTTTTGGAATGGGAATTGGCATTTTCCTGGAGTTCCTTTTGTTTTATATCTACACACCTGATTGCTGATAATAAACAGCTGACCGGTGAACAGATGACAAGGGCTTGCAGCAACCTGCATGCTTTGCAATTTAACACTGTTTGTTTTTGGTTCCCTAAGGCTGGTCGAGTGTGTGCTTATGTGTACATTCATGTACTGTACGTGAGAAAGAAAGAGGTATGAGGGATGCTCAGACTCTGAAGATGGTGACTTGATGACTCAGCAAAATGATCACAAAACATTCCTGACAACTGCATAGGGGAGACCAGGGCTGGACGTCATACTTTTTCTACTCCAATAAATTTCCCAAGGTTTATTCTGTAGGTTTATTTTTAGAGGTACATTTCTCTGCCCTGCAAACTGACAAAATGCAGTAACTAAGCCAACAATAAAGCTGAGAAAATGGCTTTTTAAGGTTTTTGATTGATTTGATATCAAATTTCAAACTTTTTTCCCCTGAATCTGAGCATCGTTTTCTTGGATCAGTTTTGACTAAATGTGTGTTTAACACATATCCTAAGGCCTTGGTTATAGAAATTCTAAATATTTCCACAATTATTACCAGAAAAATAGTTTGTTGAACAAACATTGTCCATTTGTAACAACATGCCCCAATAGCAGAGCCTATATGGGGCAAGTTGTCACAATGGGAACCTGCCATTATATAGAATATTATACATATATTTGATTAAGCCTGCAGGGGTTTATTTAAAAAAAAAAGCACATTATCCCACCTATTACATGACTACTGACCAAATAAATAATAAATGGACATTTAATACTGATTATAATTGAACAAAATGCCACGATTGACCTATCAGAATCAAGCATTCCAGACAGGTGTGTAATAAAAATGCAGATTGTATACGTCTGTATGTACGAATGGTTTGTCAGTGCGTTGCCATAGTGAGTCAGGCCCAGCTAATCCTGAGCCTGTCTTTAAGCGCCATGTAGATAAGCTTACTGTGCAAGATTGACTTGGCAGCCTAAATACTGAAGACTGAGAGAAACAACAACGCACTGTTCAGCCTGAGGGGACCTAATGGAAATTAATGGGTTTTAAATGTGTGTGTGTGTGCGCGCGTGTTTGCCTCTCTTAGCACTGAAGCAGAAGTTTACACAGTGCCAGGATAAACCGAAACTCATCTTCAGGTCAACATTCCCTTAGATGTGGAGAAGAAATGTGATTATGATT
Organism: Sinocyclocheilus anshuiensis; assembly: GCF_001515605.1. Taxonomy (NCBI): domain Eukaryota; kingdom Metazoa; phylum Chordata; class Actinopteri; order Cypriniformes; family Cyprinidae; genus Sinocyclocheilus; species Sinocyclocheilus anshuiensis. The sequence goes on along the minus strand of NW_015540851.1, from coordinate 904,923 downwards.
CAAATCAACGTGGTTATCTGCAACCCGACGCTCACTGAAGCCCTACGTGAGTGTTACCCAAGCCCTCCATAAACTCATAAATCAGTCAGACTCAAAACAACAAGCGCAGGAAACTGAGTGAGTTGTTTCCCTTCAAACAGGATGTGCATCCTCACTGCTCTGATGGGGAATTACAGACTGGATCCTTGATGATGTGCAGCGAGTCTCTATATAACTACTGGGAAATCTGCCACACCGTCTGGATAGACAAAGATAGAGACTGCCTGCCTGTCTGTTATTGTTCAGAAAAAACAGGTAAACCCGCCTTCAAACTCACACCATTGGTTGAGCTAGAAGTCGTTCTACAGAGGCACAATATTTAAACTCTTCAGGAAATCAACCCACAAATGACTTATTTAGAGTTTTCATCTGCTTTATACTAGTCTCTCGTAGACAGACTTCAGACTGACGGCAGAAGGTCTGGGAACCTTGGCAGCTTTGAATGGCCGTCCAAGAGGCCATATGACAGGTAAAGCAACCAATCACATTTCGTTTGTGACATGTCATGTTTAGGGGTGTGGAAATGTCCCCACAATAATAGACCAGTGTGTAAAACTCTTGGACGTATTTTAAAGAGTCTATGCCGCAAAAGTTAACATATTTCACATACTTTTGAAAATCTAGCGTTTAGTTGATCCTGATAAGCGCTCATTGTCACAATTGTAAACACGATGGCTTTCTTCTTCCATGAGGAGGTTTGGTGCCACTGCATCTTTCCAGGCGAAACGTTAAAGAACACTACACACACGTATCCCAGAAATCCTGTAGAATTCAACCAATCAGATGATGACTTCGAAACTCCTGAAGTGTTTCCAATTTATGTGTCCACAGCCATTTACATGCCTACTCTAAGACTGAGCAATAGTAATGAAATCGACGGACTTCCAAGAGAAAGATATGTTTCCAAACAATTATATATTTATATACATTGCCATTCAAATGTTTAGGGTTGGTAAGTTTTTTTTCTCTCTCACCATGGCAGTGTTGCCAAGTCCGCGGGTTTTTTACTGCGGAATTGTGCTACTTTAACACTGTTGACGCAGGTTGTTTTTCATGTCCGCGGGTTGAAGCGACCCCAATAACGCATGCGAATTTTACCAGAGGAACCCCACCGAAAAACGAGTATTTTACCTCCTGGAACGTGATTTTTCTTTTTTTACCGGGGAAACCCCTCGAAACGCGATTGGGCTAGTTTTGAGTAGCAACTGGGCGGGTTTTGTTGCGAAAACCTGGCAACCCTGCACTACGGCTATTTGACAAAATATAGTAAAAACATTAAAATTGTGAAATTGTAGTACAATAAAAAAAGAAAAAAAAAGCTATAAATTTATATTTTTCTAGTGTCATTTATTCAAGTGATGGCAAAGCTGAATTTTCAGCATCATTACTCCAGTCTTCGGCATCACACGATTGATCCTTCGTATGTGAATCATGCTAATATGCTGATTTGCTGCTCTAGACATATTATATTATTATTATTAGTAGTAGTAGTAGTAGTAGTAGTAGTAAAAAAAAAATGGTGCTAAATGGTGCTTAATCCCAGGGGAACCACTTTAAAGGGATAGTTCACCCAAAAATGAACATTCTGTCATTAATTACTCACCCTCATGTTGTTCCAAACCCGTAAGACCTACGTTCATCTTCGGAACACAAATTAAGATATTTTTTATGAATACTGAGAGCTCTCTGACCCTCCCATAGACAGCAATGTAATCAGTGCATGGCGCAGCTGACACAGAACAGTATACATTGTTTACGAATGTGTAACTCTCCAAAATGGCGCCAGGGTGACAAATTTAAGAATAAAGTCATTGTTTTTATTTTCTTTGCACAAAAAAGTAGTCCCGTAGCTTCGTAAAATTATGGTTGAAACCCTGATGTCACATGGATTATTTTAACGATGTCCTTACTACGTTTCTGGACCTTGATCGTGGTAATTACATTGCTGTCTATGGGAGGGTCAGTGAGCTCTCAGAATTAATCAAAAATATCTTAATTTGTGTTCCGAAGATGAACGGAGGTCTTACGGGTTTGGAACGACATGAGGGTGAGTAATTAATGACAGAATTTTTGGGTGAACTATCCCTTTAAAGGCGCTGTATGTAGGATTGACACCTGGTTGAACTAGGTATTACAGTCCAAATTCAAAATATTGGAGAGGGTTTTTTCACCCGGCCCCTCCTCCTCAGACTTGACGCATACGCAGGTTGCCAGATTGACGACACCAACGGGAACTGATCCCTTTCGTTTGGCAGCTTCCATGACTGAAATGAAATATGCTGTTTTCCACCAACTGGCAACCTGGGGGGCCAAAATACAATTGGGTAAACTGGCAGTTGGCGAGTTACACAGTCCAAAACAGAGACAGACATTCCAACACGGAATGCACATTTTCAAAGGAGAGTAACTGACTGTAGCATTGTTTTTCAGATAAACAAGTATGTTAACTTAGCATGTTTCTTAAACATCTGCAAACATATTATGGTATTTTTATGCTTTAGTAGAGTCAAAACATACAGCACCTTTAAGTGCTACATAGCACCTATATCTTTAAAGATTGGGCTATATAGCACCTTAACCACCCCAAAGAACCGCTGAAGAACCATTACAGGTACTTTATAGGTGCTCTATAGCACTTAAATTGGTTCCCCTATAATTACGAGCCAAAGAACCACTTAGAGGTGCTATATAGCACCTCAACTACCACAAAGAACTGCTGAAGAACCATTTTTTGTGTGTGTAATAGTAGTAGTAGTAGTAGTAGTAGTAGTAAAGAAGTAGTATCAATGTTAAAAACCACTGTGCTGCTTAATATTGTTGTGGAAACTGTGATTTTTTTCTTTGATTCTTTGATGAATGAAAAGTTTAAATGAGCAGCATTTATTTGAAATAGAAAACATTTGACATGTCAACATTAAACATGTCTTTACTGTCTTATCTTTTTTAGCTTAGTCTGTTTTATGAAAGACAGCAGCCTGAACATCCTTCAGAATTTTTTCTTCAGTGTGTTTCATGGAAGAAGGAAAGGCAAAAGAGTTTGAAACTACATGAGGGTGAGTAAATGTTGACTGAATTGTTATTTTTAGGCAAACCTTTAAAGAGAATACTACATGTGATGGTTATACCAATGTCTACTTATGTCTACTTTCTCAAACTTTTGATTGATTTGCCAAATCCCACATCCTTTCTACAGACAAACTGTTATTTTTAAACAATTCCTTTAAAACAATGTGCCTAACTTAATACAATACAGAGGCAACACATGGGCAGCTTTTGAGAGTCTGCCTGGAATACACACACACACAGAAACAAGTCTACAGATGCTGACATTTATTCAAATATGACAAAATAACCTAGTTTCAATAAAAGCTAACATCAATGTCAGGGATACCTCTGACATGGGTGAAAAATGGGGGGAGGTAATATTAGCTAAATCAGCTAGGCAGCGCCTGCTTCAGAGAGATATTAAGAGACGGTGGAGGCTAAATAGGGTTGTTTTTCTGTAGTACAGAGTAATGACTGTTGTGTGTGGGGAGCAAACATAATCACTTGAATGCATGCTGAAACAAATGCACCAAATTATTGCGTTGAGAGAAAACTATACGTAATGGCATCATTACATCAGGCTGTATTTGTTGTTTTCTTCTCATTTTGCGCTCACTCTCTGTCTATTTTCAGATCTGCCAAACATTTAATGTTGGAGAGTTTATTTTAGCCAAACAAAAACAAATTTTATGTCCTTTTATCATGAAAAAGAACCAGTAATAGATTGATGGAATGAAAAAAAAAAAAGTTCCGGATGCAGCAATTAATCAGAAAATTTGAACACTCTGTGACTGCTGTTAAATTAATTTAAATGTAATTTAACACACAATGTTGTTTTCATGATAATGCAAAACCCAATTAAGAGAGTTCAGAATGCATTTGCAGATACATCACCCTTCGTAAACACATACAAACCTTGTGCACATTAAATTTAGTTATGTAGCATCATGCGGTAAAATCCTGCTTATCTGTCTTTACAGCACAAAAGTACACAGCATGGTAATAACAACTAAAGTGGATTTGAAGCATGATTTGAAAAACGAGAACAGACCACAGGTTAGCTCTGAACAGCGAATAATAAACGGATGTATTTAGTACCTGATGAATCTGAGGGAATTATCACGGCAGGCAGAGATTGTTTGATGCAGGAAATGTTCATTTGCCGTCACGATAACGACATTAATTAATCGTGCATCACATCGGCGTTTGAAGTAGTCACAACAGCGGCATGGATTCCGGTTATATCTCCTTCCGCTATTCCTCGAGGTAAACAAATGCCTGTTGAATCACATGAAACCTCTGTTTTTGTTTGCTATTAGCGGGCATTTATTAAAAGTGCTGTCGCCAAAGCACAGATTTCGTTTAATGAAGTTGCATTTGCAACCAGACAAAAGCTGTGCATCACACAACACTACAATCAGCTGATTATGATTCCAGCCACAAAGGGCAGCAGATTTGATATACTATCTAATTTAAAAACACAGTGATGAGCCTTTCCTGTGAGAGATTCAAATGGAGGAAATTACAGACGGGCTTGGCACATGAGCACATTGTTGTCAATGTGAGTGATTCAGTAAAATGGATTTGTCAGGTGTTGTCCCTGCTTTGATCTGAACCCCAGGACGAAAGATGATAATGCCCTGGAAACACCATGGAGACGAGTTGGTAATCAGCGTCACTGATGTATTACAGAATTAAAACACAGCAAAGACTGAAGAATCCAAGATTGTTTTTGTTTTCCTCCTTTGTGAGAGATTAGGCATGAATTTGATTAGACTAGATAGTGAATTACGCTCACATCCGCACACAATTGACACACTCGTTCGGTCTGTGCAGAAATGGTTCTCTTGAGCCAAGCACATGGAGAGCTGTCTCTTATTGGCCTGATTACTTCAGCTGTCTAGAAATCAAGCTCCGGCGTACTCACCCTCCTCCATGGGTGGGATGGAAGACTGTTTTCTTGTAAACAATCAATGTGGGATAAACGTGGCGTTCACGGCTCCGAGGCGGCCTGCTTTCCAGCGTTTAAAGTAGTAGTCTGGCTCCGTCGCCAACAATTAACGTGTTTAAGTACACATGACTGCCGATTCCATCTGTTTCCTTGTCAGTCTGTCAACTTTTTAAACCATCTCTTTTTAGCGGTTGAATCACTACTACATCTCGCAGCTTTTCGCCAAGTCTTCCATCCACCTCCTTTAATGTGACAGCTTGGGGAAGGACTTGAAATGCATTCAGAAAAACACATACATAGGTTTTTTTTTTTTTTTTCCAAAGAAAAACTGACAACTGCTGGCAAA
>NW_015540851.1:893854-899525 GCF_001515605.1 Sinocyclocheilus anshuiensis | reverse complement strand
AACTGCTGGCAAATTGGGGACCACAACTGCAATCTCTGGGGTGACTTCAAATTGTAGTGTGAAGAAAAGTTTCAAAAGTAGAGTGCTCTAGCACAGGTCAACTTGAAAGTTGTATTCAAGCAGACTGTTGGCAGTCAGCTAAGAGCTTGACAACAAAACAAAGTTATTTGTAGCTTTGAAGCTTAAAAACCCTAGTGAATTGTGTTCTTTTGTTGTGTTCCAGAAGTTGGACCCATCTTCTCTATTGAAACAAGTTGGTCTGAAGAGCAAATTGGTGACCTGTAACCGAATACAGCAATATAGTAAAGTGCTGAGATCTTAACCTTTATCTCTCACAGCCGACTCTGAGGAGCCACGGCGCTGGAGGTGATTTCATTAGCGCAGCGGGAGGGCACAAGGGTGGCGCGACCATGCAATGTCGTCAGTCTGGAATCGCATGGGTGGAGCTGGAAACACAAACCGCCCCATAGACCTGAAAGTCGTTACCGTACCCGCTAATTAGCTTCATTTGCTAAGAAAACAAACTGGGGCCAGATGGTGAGGCTAGCGAGTATTAATCGATCTCGAATCCCACACGACCACACGCATGAGTTGGAAAGTGGGTTGTCCGCACAAAAGACATTAAAAAGCTTCCTCTCCTTGAGCAGATTGGTGGTTGATGGTTGAGAGAAGACAAATTAGCAGCAAAAGAGACAGATTTGAGTGAAAAGTATAATTGCGGGTAAAAGACAGGTTTTTGGCAAGCTAAGATTAAGGATTTTGGGTCTAAACATTTAACCACCAGCTCACGCCAATGGAAAGATTGATTACTCTGAGCTAAAAATGCCACATCAGACTTTTCATATTGAAACCTGTGGTGTTCTGCACAAATAATGCAACTGATTGGATGCAGTATTCAGTGCTGTGAATATTTACGACTGTTGCATTAAAAGTATAAATTTGCTTTTATATTTATATTTTATATGTAAATTTATTGTATGTATTAGTTATATTTCTATTATTTGATTTTTAATGTGCATATCCATGTATGTAGGGGATCTGTGCATTCCAATAGAGTCATCAATTAGCACACAATTAATTGTTCTAGCACTTTCTGTAATTCACCATTTCATTATTTCTGAGTGAAACAGGATATTCAAAGAGAAAAAAATGTTGGACAGGACTTCATTTTATCCATTGGGAACTGATCAGATGGTGTCCAAAATAGATCCAAAGCAAACTGTGTGTGAGTTTGCTATTTTATAAGAAAAGCAATTTCAGAAGAAGAGCAAGAGTTATTTTTATTTATTTTTTATTTTTTTGGTGGAATAACATGCACCGATGAATCACTCTCAATAAGTCAATTTTTATGTCATGTTGACTGCATGTGGCAGGCACATAGGACTGAATTCTGTGAAGGAGGGAACAATATGTAATTCACATAGAAAGGAAGCATGTTTGAACTGAAAATAATACTTAGCAGTACCCTATTGCAGTGCATTTTGTCCCTGATTTCACTGAATTATGTGTAATTATTCATATAATACAGTGAATTAGCCCCTATGTGTTTAGGAACAGCACATGCATAACTTTTTTTTATATCACTTTGGGTTATATAATATATGTTGCATATATATGATTTCTTTCATTCAGTTTTCTGTCAACTGTATTACCTACATTCTGTGTCCAACATCTGTAACCTTGAGCATTTATAGCATATAGTTTATGACCAGGTAGACGGGAAAGACTCCATTCTTTTTGTGGTAATCTAACTAAAGCACTGGAAAGAACACAGAATTCAATAAGTAAAGAGGGTCCACGGTTTCTCTTAATTCAGTTCCTGATCTTTGGGTGGCCAACAGCCATGAGAGGACTGGTGGCAATATCCCTTTCATGCTCTGCACTCATTTTAACTAAATAACATGATTTAGGGATGTCTGCTGGTAATTTAATCTTGTAATGCTTCTCTACTGAGACCGCCGTCGTAGCTCTGAGGTGTTTTAGTGCTTTCTAAGGCGAGTATCACTATTATTATTGCTCATACTTCTGATTTCACGACTAACCTAGGTATTAAATGTTAGTGCATAACTTGCCCTGCATACATGCTACTGACATGAATGATACAACACACAAGCAAACACTCAACATCCATATACTGTATATAGCAATGTACATTTATTTTTCAGAAAAAGAAAAATCAGTCAGTCACATTCAAACACATACAGTACATAATTCGATGCATATTGTGGTCAAAGTGTTTAAAGCGGATAGGAATTCACTGTAGGACTAGACTGCACAAGAAGAATCAGTCTGGTGATTAAAGTGCTGCTTCTGAGCATCTCATGACAGGAACAGAGAAGCAGAGAGTAACTTTTTAATGAGAACCTCACAAAGACGGAGAAAAACAAGTAGTGAGTGTCATATAAAATTACAGCAGTTTGTTTTGAGAATGTTTATTTGTTTTCAATGCTCGTCTCTCTGTTACAACCTCTTTCTAAGACAAATAGGTTAGATTGTTGTATGAATTTTGTTTAAATTATGTTAAAGGTAGGGTTGGGTACCGAAACCCGGTACCAATATGGTACCAGTACCTACGTAACCGGTATGTAATAGAACCGAATCAGAACGCAGATTTCGGTGCCTCATTTCGGTGCCATGACTGAGTGATCGATTTAAATATTTGTCCTCTGGTTCTCCGAAACGGACGTAAGAAACATCATCACTGGCACCGCACGTGAAAAATAATTTCCCGACTGAAAGCATGCACGTGAACTCAAGTCGGAAAGCTCTAATACAAATCCAACAAATCTTTGTAGTAATGCGAGTGTCCATGTTGTTTTCATATTCTGACTTAAAAGCACAACTCGGGAAATGAGAGCATCCGAGGAGCGACTTGCTCTGATGGCAGCAGGTAGCCTTCCGTTAACTAAGCTAAACATGCTTAGGAGCGCGTGAATGCAGTAATTACACTTGCTCTGATGGCAGCAGGTAGCCTTCCGTTAACTAAGCTAAACATGCTTAAATTAAAATGCCTAAAGCTAAACCTCCCTTGTATTCACATTTCTAAACCTGTTGTCCAACAAAAAAAAGAGAACATTATAACTTTTTTACTCTACAACACCAGTCAAATGCTTCCTTTTGTGATCTGATGTGGCTTCTTGTCACAGAATGAGGCAGAAAATATGTTCCATAGGCTACTTTAAAAAGAATACATCGATTAGCAATGGATTATAAATATACTTAATTATTATAAAATACCAGAGATGGCTCGAATAACACAGATAAACTATATTGTTGCAGTCGAGTGTTTATCGTCTTTGTTTTATCATTCAAAACGTTTATATGTTCTGTTTACTCAGTTACAGCTATAATAGTGATGCCTTTGTCCATATAAGGGATTTCCTGGAGGGTCATGAGTTCACTACTTCTGTGACTGGATATGTGGATTTTCTGTGCGAGGGTGCCCTCTGGCGTCCAGTATGAATGAAGCAGACATCATGTGTTTATAGTGCTAATGGCCAATCCATCATTTTTTATGGAATTTTTATTTATTTATTTTATTTATTTATTTTTAATTTTTTTAATAAGTATAGGTTTACGCACCGGAACTGTTTTAAAAGTATCGATTTGGCACTGGTATCGAAAAAAACCCAAACGATATCCAACCCTAGTTAAAGGAATATTACAGGTTAAATACAAGTTAACCCTTGTCAGCACCAACATGTAGGGCTTGAACAACAACTTTTACATGACTAATTATCTAGGACTAAAACCATAAAAAAAAAAAACTGAAATAAAATAAAACATTAAAAATCTTGATGTACTAAAATAACTAAAATGAATAATAAATAAAAATATTACAAATAAAACTTAAAAACTATATAATGAATTAAACAAAATTAAATAAAAATAACAAAAAACAAACAACAAAATTACTAAAACTTTACCTAAAATTAATTATTAATAGTATATACTAATAACAGTTTTCAATAAAAACTGATCATATTATCTAAATTATACTAAAATTACAATTGATGGGTCTATGTTTACCTTATATACATTTTTATATTCATGTAATTCCAAAAATATCAGGCCGCTAATGATTATTCTACATAACTTGTTGACTAGCACAACTCGGCTCATATACTGTCTAACTAGTCAACTACTACCGCATCTGATAACATACTGTGTCTGTACTTACAATAAAAGCCTATAGGGTAGCCAAAGACTTCTGTTGTGATTGCATTTCTATTGACATGTTTTTTAGTTTGTTTTCACAAAGTCTAAATTATTTTCTCTGGTAATCAACAGCATGCCACAGATTCTGTAAAGAAAGGTTAACTTCTATTTAACCTTAAAATACTGCTTTAAATTCAGTAATAACCTGAGGAGAGGTAAAGAAAAGAAAAATTTTTCACTTCCAGCGACTGTTTACAGTGTTTTTTTTTGTCTTTTTGCCTTGAGAAATAAAAAAATAAAAACACACCAGTATACAAGGATCAAGTGAGTTTCAGATCATTTGTAATTTCCAAGGAGACCATCTACATTCCTGGCAAGTAGCTCAATGATAAGTAGACCAAGGTCATTTGCGTAATTTTCCTTAAAAATGTCCTCTCAGCCTCTGCTCCATCTCTCGCAATGTCCTACCATCTAATCTCTGCCAAGATCTGAGGAGCCCATTAGCTTGCTGTCGGAGGGGTCTGTAAGTAATCGTTTGCCGTAGACGAATGAAATTGACAAGTGCTTAAGCCTTGAGCACAGACACAACACAATTCCCCAGCACATTTCCGATAGATATAATCAGACGAGAGATAGAAATTCACATCCTCGGCCCATCTTAAGAATCTCTATCTCTCCACCAAATGTTGCACCAAATGTTGCCCGGAATGAAAAAAAAAATTTTTTTTATTCCTCCTTGCACCTCTCCTCTCAACCTCCTTCAATTTCTCTGACTTTTATGCTTTGATATCTCCTTCCTTCATCAACTTCTCTCTCTGTCTCTCTATAGACCTTTATATACTGTGTGTGTGTGTGTGTGTATATATAAATATATATATATATACTAGTGCTGTCAAACGATTAATCGCAATTAATCACATCCAAAATAAAAGTTTTTGTGTACAGAATGTATGCGTGTACTGTGTATATTTATTATGTATATATAAAGACACACACATACAGTATATATTTTGAAAATATTTACATGTATTTATGGGATGCACGATATTATCGGACCAATATCGGAATCGGCCGATTATGGCTTTAAATGTAAATATCGGCATCGGCCCGATATGAAAAATTACGCCGATATGTCTTGCCGATAAGAGGAATACATTAACTCACATGTGCTCAGGGTGTGCTAGCGAACAGTGCGATTAGATCACGTCAGCATTGTGGCTCATACTTGAAGCAAAGTTTTGGCTGACTGGTGATTGAATTCAGTTTTGGATCACTGCATTTAAACTGAGAATGCATGTACAGAATGACATGTTTGTTGTGTGATAGAGTAAACGTTAATAGCTCGTGCAGTAGCAGCAGCCTCCCCCCGGGTCCTAAAGCCCCCTCAGTAAGGAGTTTTAATTCCGTAGGGGGCACTGTTGGCCTACATCTAATAAAATGAAAGCAAAATACACAAATAATATTTAGACTGTGTTTCTGATTAAATAAAGCAGTAATTGATGCCATAAAATCA
>NW_015540851.1:892577-893827 GCF_001515605.1 Sinocyclocheilus anshuiensis | reverse complement strand
ATTTTCAGAATTTTTACAACTCTTTTGCTTTAGACCATTTACAAATGTTAAATCATAAAATAAAATGTTAAGGTTACCACTGCATCCTTCTGAAAAAAAATGCAGTGATTAATATATAGTTTATTTATAATTATTTTCAAATCTTCAATGTACTGTCATTATAAAATAACTTTATTCTAACAAATACGTTTTTGTTAAAAACTAACCAAAAATTTAAAATAATTATATATCGGTATCAGCATCGGCTATCGGCCACAATGAATTGAAAATTATCGGCATATCAGATATTGGCAAAAATCCAATATCGTGCATCCCTTATATATATATTTATTTATTTATTAGGGGTGGAACGGTACACAAATGTCATGGTTCGGAACGTACCTTGGTTTGGGGGTCACGGTTTGATACGATTTCGGTACAACAGGAAAAAAAAAAATCTACTATGCTATATATATAAAATCTGCAGTACAAAAATATACATACAAGGAATCAATTCTTGAAATATATTTGATTTAGTTTACAGATAAACAAGAGAAAAAAACACTTTTACGTAACTAGCCTATATACGCTGAGTTTCAGTTCATTTTTGTGACAGGCTTAATTTGTTCACAGAAAGGAAACTCAAATGTCAGAAAGCAACATCCTATTTGTTTTCTTTATTTTACAAAAGCACAAAGTTTCGTTTTCATTGTGAGTGTACACAAATAAAAGCAGACCTTTATACAGTGATGCATTATTAATAAGACAATAAGTGTTTAAAGTGGATTCTGCTGGTATAAGTAAACAGTTGAAGTGATCGCGCAGGCGCACACGCACGCACGCACGCACGCACGCACGCACACACACACAAAACACATCAGTTCCAGCATTGCTAACTTGACAGCGCAGTTGGTACTTTATCAAAATAAAATACAGTGAACCAAACATCAGTGCGCCCACCTCTTTGTCACGCGACTGAAGTACAAAGCCTATAATTTACATAATAAATAATAGTTTAGCATTCAGATGTTACATCGCAAATATGGAAATATTATGGAATATTTGGATTTGTGCCGAATGAGAGAGATAGGATACACGAGCAAAAAGCTCCATTTCACAAACAGTTGAGTGCACAAGCCTTTAAATTATACTCCTTTGTCAGTCTGTGAGAGACGCATTCAGAATCAGCACATGGTCACTGTCTAGTGAGCTTTGTTTTCAAGTGCGCAACTCATGGCATTCGCTGTTCTTCTGCTGGCAGCCGGATATCA
>NW_015540851.1:890948-892057 GCF_001515605.1 Sinocyclocheilus anshuiensis | reverse complement strand
TGTGTGTGTGTGTGTGTGTGTGTGTTCTGATTCAAGCTTTTGAGTTTGTGAGTCTTTCTGAACGATTAAAAGGACTGGCTCAAAAGAGTCATTTATTTGTGAATTGGCTACACTGGTTCTGCTGTATGTTTTTGTTACAGCAAAAGACTCAAAAGAGTCTGTCATTCAGGAATCAGACTTCACCGATTGTGCTCTATGTTGTTGATTCGCTAAAAAGAACTGAATAAAGAAGTCATTTGTTTCTGAACTGCACTTCACTTATTGCACTGTATGTTATCGACTCATTTAAAAGAACTGGTTCATAAGAATTATTTGTTTGTGAATCGGACAATAGTAGTCTTACTGCATGTTGTTTAATGCCCTTTTTATCTGCACTAATAAGATTAAATCACTTAAGCTCAGGGCGTTTTTTGGTATTTTCGCCTAAATTTAACATACTCAAATTCAAATGTTTACCCTACACACATACAATGGAGGAAATGAAAAAAAATGGTTTCATTGTAAAGAAAACCCTTTGAACTACAAAATATGAGTGTAATTCTTTATAAATAACATTATATACTTTTCAAATATTACTATAAACACAAAAAAAACATAGACGCTCTTGGAGTTTTAAAAGTAAGTATTTTTTTGAAAATCTGTAATTCAGGTTCTATTAGGCACAACTCTCTGCAATTTACTTTGTTTGATGCCACTAGATGCCAAAAAGTGCCAGAAAAAAGAATCTTTCAAATAACAGCTTCTAAACAGGAGTTATTACATTATAAGTGAAGCGAGTCAAATTGTCTATTTCTGCATCTAAATGTGTCATTGTGAGTTTCCTTTGCAAAAACAGGCTTTATAAATGTTACATCGCAAATATGGAAATATTATGGAATATTTGGATTTGTGCCGAATGAGAGAGATAGGATACACGAGCAAAAAGCTCCATTTCACAAACAGTTGAGTGCACAAGCCTTTAAATTATACTCCTTTGTCAGTCTGTGAGAGACGCATTCAGAATCAGCACATAGTCACTGTCTAGTGGGCTTTGTTTTCAAGTGCGCAACTCACGGCATTTACTGTTCTTCTGCTGGCGGCCGGTTACCAAACAGCGTTGCATTGCTGCA
>NW_015540851.1:887409-889612 GCF_001515605.1 Sinocyclocheilus anshuiensis | reverse complement strand
GCATAAACATTTTTAACGTCATTTTGGACCCGTATCCGGGTCCGCAGAGTTTAACTGGTTTTAACTAATCATGGCATAGTTTATCATTAACTATTTGCATTTTTTATTTTATTTAAATCATATTTTCAAAACATATTTCATTCAAATTGCTTAGAATCAGCATAAATCTGTACATTTGAAAATGGTTAAAATATGGCTAACTGTGGAACAAGCAATATTTAATTAGTTAAAACTTAAGAGCTAAATATATAAACATGGTTATTGTGCATTTTAAAATGCATTCAGTTTATTTAAACACATTTAGTTTATTAGTAATACTCTATAATTCTTATTTCATGTATGACTGACAAATATCCATTACATGTATTAGTTTGTTACAACTGCGTAATGTAAGTAGAAGAAATTTAGCAATTTGGCTACAAAATCTTAAATTTTGGCTTTTTTGTAAAAAGATAAACAGTAGACAATATGAAATATACAGTCAGAGTAGTAGTGCTGTTCCAAACATAGCAATTTGCAACATTAGAGTGCTGCCCTGCCTTCTTAGCATTCCTTCTCTTTTCTTCCTGTCGTACTCTCCTTCCTTCTCATTCACTCTCTTTTTCTATTAGCAGCGAGTTCATTGCAGTGGCGTTTAAAACACAAATCAGTCACTCAAATCATCAAGCCCTGGAGCTAAAGCCCAAGACCTTCAGATGTCATTGGGAGCTCTCTTGGCTTGTGTGGTGCTCTGCGTATTTGTGTGTGAGTTATGAAGATATTGGGGTGTAAATCTGAGCCCCTGGACAGATGGTGGAGCGTCAGAGCACCCACGGATGCGCTCTTCATTTTTATTCAGGGACAGCGTGGAAAAAATGGTCGGATAGGAGATAGAAGGAGTGAGAAATGACTAGAAACGTGAGGGGAAAATAACAAGGCATATGAAGCAGTGGTCGAAGATTTGAGTTTAAATGAAAATGTTTGTTTTCTGACAGATTATGGAAATATAATTGATTAGAACAATGAATACCACAATGTAAAAATGTGTTGTTTCCTTAAAAGTGATGCGTGTAATTTTTATTTTGTTTTGTTAATATTCAGGGGAAAATATTAGTAAGCCATTTGTAGGTTGATTCCCCTGAAAAGCATAGAGTGCAACAGTTGAGTTCTAGAAGTAAAAATCCCATTCATTTTCTCAATAGGCGAATTGATTTAGAATTATAACTTATAAAGCTTTAAAGATGGACCCACTGTGCGCTACTGGGTTTTTAATCAATGGTATTTGCTTTTGTTGAAGTTATTTCAATTTAAGTTTTAAACAATGGTGTTCAACAGCAGAATTCCTGCTGAAAAACTACATTGCCCATGATTCTACAAATCTCTACCAATTAGAGAATTGTGACCAAAAGAAGAATATATCACCTGCCCATTTCCATCAGACTTTTAATACGCTCTCAAATACTTGTATGCATAATATATCTAATATAATAGATGTGTTAGGTGTTTGAATAAGTCAAAATATTTGTCATTTAAAAAAAAATAACCTACACCTTTAAACTGTAATTTCTACCTGGTCTGACACTTGAAAATTACACATTTTTAATCTAATGTATTCAGGTTTATTAAGTATTTTTAACTAACTTTTGACAGCCATTTATTTTAGATATACATTTTTTTTAGGATACCTGACAAATAATTTTCACATTGGATCGAAACTCTTCAGAAACTGAGATCTTTCTGCAAATATTGGATTAAATATGAGACTACAGATTAGATATTAACATTTTTAACAATGTGTAACATAGAAAGAGAAACAAAAGAGGAAATCAGCTCAGATGTTCTAAGCCATTAGTAAAGCTCACAGCTGTTAGAGCGCAGCTCTCATTCTTATTTCTGCTTTTTACAAAAAAGAGGCCGAGAGAGAGGGATAAGAAATGCTTTTTTTTTCTCTCCAGCAAGTGTGAAACATTGACATGGTTGTGTTTAGCCTGTAACATTCAGGTTTATTTTAGTCTGAGGTGAAGCTTACATATTTGGTCCCTCAGCCTCCTCCATTAGCTGCCACTCAGAAATACGCTCAGTGAAGCCCTACAAACACAGATGCTCAACAGAACAAAAGCCCAGAGAGAAGGAGGGGGTTTGGGTGGGTGCAGGAGCCCATGTCAGGGTCTGTGACTCAGTATACAGTGGGTACGGAAAGTATTCAGACCCCCTTAAATTTTTC
>NW_015540851.1:877219-886682 GCF_001515605.1 Sinocyclocheilus anshuiensis | reverse complement strand
CTCTGGAGAAGGTTTTCGTCCAGGATATCCCTGTACTTGGCCGCATTCATCTTTCCCTCGATTGGAAGGGTTCTGGTCGTCCCAAATGTCTTCCATTTAAGGATTATGGAGGCCATTGTGCTCTTAGGAACCTTAAGTGCAGCAGACATTTTTTTGTAACCTTGGCCAGATCTGTGCCTTGCCACAATTCTGTCTCTGAGCTCTTCAGGCAGTTCCTTTGACCTCATGATTCTCATTTGCTCTGACATGCACTGTGAGCTGTAAGGTCTTATATAGACAGGTGTGTGGCTTTCCTAATCAAGTCCAATCAGTATAATCAAACACAGCTGGACTCAAATGAAGGTGTAGAACCATCTCAAGGATGATCAGAAGAAATGGACAGCACCTGAGTTAAATATATGAGTGTCACAGCAAAGGGTCTGAATACTTAGGACCATGTGATATTTCAGTTTTTCTTTTTTAATAAATCTGCAAAAATGTCAACAATTCTGTGTTTTTCTGTCAATATGGGGTGCTGTGTGTACATTAATGAGGAAAAAAAATTAACTTAAATGATTTTAGCAAATTGCTGCAATATAACAAAGAGTGAAAAATTTAAGGGGGTCTGAATACTTTCCGTACCCACTGTATATTTGGCTCTCTATGATGCTCACGACCTGACTCCGCTGTCTTCCTGTCTCGCTGACAGATTGAATTGTGACAGTACTTCTGACAGTATTCCCATGATTTCAGACATGGCACTGGTGGTTTGGATTCTGTCTTTTTTGCTTCACTTAAGGCCTGTGTGACTTAAAACAGTGCACTGACTGGTTACTGGCTCTTTGTTTACATGACACATTTAGAACAGTTTACTTGTGGAAAGGTTTTATTATTTTGATTTACTATATTTCATATTCTTTCTTTTATTTTTAAATGCAGTGTGGTTGATAGGTTTGTGACCACACTGAAAATCTAGAAAGTGTGTGGATTTTGAAAAATGTGACAAAATGAAAAGGGAATATTTTAGATTTTGCACTGTTTTTAGGTCTCCGTTCACATCTAAGTCAATTTGGGACATGTGATGTTCTTGCTTCTACTGAAGCTCAAGATGTTCTTTGGGATTTTCTCAAATTGATCATAAAGAGACAAGTGACTTTAACACAGTGAAATTTGTGGAACTAAGTCATTGTAATTGCATCTGAACAGGCAGGAATGGACAAATAATGGCCCTTTACAGAGCCCTAGATAAATTACCTCCAGTAACAGTGATACTAATTAATGCACTGGAGCATTTACATGAGACTTCTTTAATTTATCTTAAGAATATCTTTGTCTGAGCTGCTGTGCTATTGCAGAAAATAGATGAAAACCCACCCCATTTATTCTCTCTCTCTCTCTCTCACCCTCACTTCCACTTCAAAAGATAATATACCATTTTAGAATTAAACCTGAGCAGCAATTTCATTCTAAACTGACCTGGGTGACCTGCACTGTGGAGATGTGATATTAGCAGATGAAGTGGCTGTCTTTCTGAGAGACAACGGTCTGAAAAAACTTAATAAAGAGGCACACATTCATTACCATGAGACATTGTATGTCACTTAGCTTTTTAATCTTATGGGACACTGTGATGTGTATCAACTCTGATAAGGGGCCACAGACTTACTAAACCAAAAAAAAAAAAAAACCGCATGTGCTTTTTTCAGTATGTGAGACACAGGAAGAGAGAGACAGACGGTGAAAGAGCGAACATAGCATTATGATGATCATTACTTAATTAGGTCAGACCTTTATTTTCTTGTGTTCTGACAAGTGATCTAGATGAAAAGCAAGTGGGAAAATACATGCTTGCATTCAGAAAAACGTGATTATTGTCTGCCCTAGATCTGTTGGGGAGCAAGGAAGGTATTACCTCATTCTTAGATTGAGGTTTCCTAGATTAAATCCTGAGAAATGGAGCAGATATTCCCTAAAACATGTCTGAGAGTACCATCATACAAAATAAATATAAATAAAATAAAATAAAATTAGAGTTGACAATATTATACATTTCAGTTAGAGTTAAAAAAGTACAGTAATTAGAATGAAAAAAAAAATACTGTTATGCAAAATAAAAAAATAGAATTATAAAAGGCTATTTATAGCATATATTATAATTATTATAATTAAAAATTAATTATTCTAATATATTACATTTCTAATCAATATTTGCTATATTACAGTAACAGAATCGTGGGATGTAAGCTCAGAATTCAGAGAAAAAAGTCTGAATTATGAGATGAAGAATTTGCAGGTGGGTTGGGGGAATGAATTGTCTGAATTATGAGATAACAGACTGCAATTACCTTCTTTATTTTCTTTATACCAAATATGCTTCCATATCAAACAGCTTTTTAGGATCTGAAAAAAAAAAAATAATAATAACAATATAAAATAAATAAATACATTGTGGATGGATGTGGAGTGCAAGAGAACCATCATACTGACAGACACTATTCTTATATTTGTTAGAATTGACAATATTACACGTCTCGGCTCTAGAGCCATGCAGGCTCTCTAAACGATGATAACACACTGAATGTGACCAGGAGGCTGAGGAGATGAGTTTTTTTTATGAGTGAGTGAGCTATTTTGTGGGTATAAGAGGAAGATGTTTACAAGTGCCTCTGATGGAAAAATTTAAACTTGGAGATAAAAAAAAAAAAGCTTAATTTCATATTTCGTAGACATAATTTTCTCTCAATAGAGATTTTCGCTGTACAGAAAGTGTGCTGTTTATTTGTATATGCACAAAAAAGAAGTACTGCGTTGCTATAGCAATATTTTTCAAATTTCCAAAAAAGGTAATTATGCTGGCAATTATGTGTCAGTTATATGCCAAAAGATCATCGGCTGAGGCAGCCAGACACTACATTTGACCCTTGGCACAGAGAAAGCATGAATAACTGACGTAATTAAATGGTTCATTGCTCAGCCTGTCAAATATACGATCAGCCAATATCCCTTCAGCCTTTCCAAGACTCACGCCTGATTGGCTGGTTTGACTTCTTCCCCTGATCCTGCCAGTGGTGAGATGGAGCGTGTGAGAGTTGAGGAGGCAGGCGTCGCTGACCGTAGATCGATATTCTGGTCACCATGCGAGGAAAAGTGGATTTATCAGCAGTGCCAAACCGGATTAAAATCCTGGAGATATTGCCACATAGCCAAACAGCATTTGCTCTAGAGAGCGCCCGGCTTACATGGCAGATGGGAGACTATTAAGATGAACTCAGAAAACAACAAGGAAGTATTTTCTCTGTTTTTTCCTCCCTTATTAGAGAAAAAAACAAAATACACAAACACCTGCTGTACCGTCAAGAGGCCCTGATGGGTTTAACAGAGGAGGAGAGAAAAGCTTGTTAAGTGCTCAAGTCTCCATGTTTCGATGAATAAATATGAAGTTTGGATGCCAGATCTCCTTAAATGCATGCAGTCTCATGGAAATTAAGCTTTACGATCTCATCTGCCGCGGTAGCCTGCGAGGCACTGTCTGTCTTGTATGTAATGTGATTCAATTTAGCCTCCAGAATGCTTCGCATACGGATGGGCCATATCCAAGAATGCTTAGTTACGAGCCATAGTTACAAATCCCCAACATTCATCAATTAGCATTGATAATGCCAATCGCCTAACATGCAGTTATTTCTCCCCCACAAGTAGGGTTGGGAATCAAAGACTGATTTGTATCATATTTGGAACTGAGTGATTTTCATAATGTCTGTTAAAGGGACAGATCACCCACAAAATGAAAATTCTGTCATCGTTTACTTACCCTCATATTTCTTAAAATCCATCACAGGCAACTTTCGAATGCATTTTTAGTGTCATTTATTTTTATGAGCATTTAAATTGTTTTTTAATGTAATTAAGTGTGATCTGTTTCATGAAAATGCATATTAAGTTACAAGTTGTAAATCTTTCTCCATCAAATGACTTATACAAATCAGTTATTTTTAGTGAATCAACAGTGAAACAGATTTAGAGAAGTTTAGCATCACTTGTTCACCAATGGATCCTCTGCAGTGAATGGGTGCCATCAGAATGATATATGCATCTCAATAACCTATTAGTAATGTAAGTAATCCACACTCTGCATGTTTGTAATAAATCCATCAAGACTTTTTTTAAATTCTGGCCAAAATATGAGTCCTTTAATATTGTTTCCTCCATTGCAAAAGTCAGCTTGCCTCAATCAGGAGAGAAATATGCACAGATCCATCACCATTTATGTGCAAAAGCAGTCCAAAACAGCTCTAAACAAATATATCGGTGGATTTGTTTCTTACAAGCACACTCTTCACAAAACATTAATTGATATATATAAGTGTGCACTTCTTGCAAATAATTAGGCTATTTCAAAAAGCGCTTTGAACTTGCATTCGATTTTATTTATTATTATTATTTTAACAGTTGCTTTCATTTCTCTGCTTCACATCCACATGCATTCATTTGAAAAACACTTTTCTTGTGAGTGTGAGAATTTTTGTGTTAAAGGACTACTTTTCCAGTTTAGACAACTATAATCTATCTGAAATTAGATTGTTCGGCTAACCAATGGCAGATGGGGTGAGTATGTGGGACAAATATCACACATTTTTAGACGAGATGGCAAATAAAATATCACTACATTATTAAAATAAATTATGATTTTATTTTTAAATGTCGTTTTTCAGTCTGGTGACACTAGTACCAGAGAAATGGCAAAATTCAGCCTTAAAGGGGATGATAATACAAGCTTCACATTTTTGCTTTTAAACTCTCTGGAATACCTTTCCCATACATTTGCACTGCATGTGCAACACAGTAAACCTGATATTTGCTTCATTTTATAAACTGATGTTTTGATTACTGTCTGTGGCAATCAACAGCATGTTATACATTCCTGTATAATATCTGCCAATCGCTGATCTGTACATACAGGAGATCTGAAGAAACACATTTTCTGTGTGATGAAATGTTTTACAGCCTGTGTTCTATTCCTGGATCACTGTCTCTTATCACACAGCAATCCATTTAGTGGATCTACATCTGTAGCGGTACAACAAGGCCATGCCTCCGGAAAGCAGGGAATAGCAGCCCTTCTCAATATTCAATGAGGCACTTCTCTCTTTTTTTTCTTCTCACATAGCCTTTGTGACCCTGGCATCTCCCTCTCTTTCTCTCTTTCTCTCTCACTCTCTCGTGTTGGATTGTCCCTGCAGTGCTGCTTCTCCTGTCTGGTGTGTGTGTTCCTCAGCATTTAACACAGGCCCCTCTCACCCTACTCTCTCTCTCGCTGTAATCTCGCCATCTGTGCCTAATTGACTGAGCACCTGACGTCTTTCTGTGGGGATGGAAAAGCACCCGAGTGCCAGGGAGGAAAAAATGGAAAAGAGACATGATGGCGATAGAGATCCGAGGAGAAGTTGATGCCTCAATGCACTTGTCACTGCTGTGAACTCTAACCTCTGTAGAGGGGGTGGGATGAGTGGAAGGATGTGCAACTTTCTCTTCCTGTCATTTTTCGTTGTTAATGTGATGGAATCTTTCCATCAGCAGGAATGATGGGGTTCCACAGGTGGGTAGTGTGGGTTTTGTCAGTTTGTGAATGAGCCAGTCTTTTAAAGGAAAATTCACACTGCAACGACAGATGCAGAACAATGCTGACAGAGTACAGCACGTCACTTCTCAGATGTTCTAAGATGACAAACTCTGATTCAACATGTTCACTGGGCAAAAACAAGCACCAACCAATGCTAACAGACACCGCCAGGGGTAACACACTAATCTGACAAAACCTGACAATTCTGTCCGCCGTCTGTCAGTGTGGTGAGAATTGACCTTAACATTTAAGAATTCAGTCATTCATTTTAAATTTGAATTGGTCACGCCATATATGATTTTGATTTTGAAAAACAGAAAAGAAAAATAATCTGTTTCCCACTTAATTGGTATTTGAATTGGAATTTAAGTGGAATTTACATTTTGGGAAATTAGGTGTCCTTCCACCTTGGTCCATAAAAAGTTATTGAATATAAAGAAGTGTATAGAAATGAAATATCTTTTTATAAGTGACATTACAAACAGATCTATCTGTCTGTAAGGCCTATAAAACTTTCAGACTTTTGCAACACATCAGTCTTAATGAATCTTCCTTTTCTACTTGAAAAATTACATTTATTAAGGTTATATGATTCAAACGTGAATTGTAATTCAGCATCCTTAATTCAAATTCAAGAGTGAAATTGGAATTTAAAAAGCTGATGAGGGTGAGTAAACAATGACAGAATATTGAACTATCCCTTTAACACTTTCTCTTCGCCATTACCATTTGTCAGATCACTTACGTCCTTCTGTCCTATTAATTTCTTCACATTTGTTCATCCCATGTCTCCTCTACACTCCTCCCCCCACTCTGTCTGCCCCCCTTGAGGATCAGACTGGCTCGTTGGACTTTGAAGCTAGCTGGTTGATAGTCTTCCTATCTCGCCATCAGGGCCTTTCAGATAGGGCGGCACATCACAGAAGCAGGCTGACAGAACATCCATCCAGCCTGGGCGACCAGCTTCCACCCCCCCTTGCTGTAAGCTCCCAGAATGCCGCTTCTCTCTACTGCTCTTCAAACAAGCGCTGGGCCTAAACTCCTGGGGAGCTCGGGTGCAGCCTCTGAGACGGAGAAGATAGTGAGGGATGAAGAGAAAGATGGATAGAGAGAAAAAAGAAAGGGAGAGAGCGGAGAGATCTTATATTTAATAAGTAAACCGATGCTGGCGCGGGGCAGACCATCTGCCGCGGTAGCCTGCGAGGCACTGTCTGTCTTGTATGTAATGTGATTCAATTTAGCCTCCAGAATGCTTCGCATACGGATGGGCCATATCCAAGAATGCTTAGTTACGAGCCATAGTTACAAATCCCCAACATTCATCAATTAGCATTGATAATGCCAATCGCCTAACATGCAGTTATTTCTCCCCCACAAGTAGGGTTGGGAATCAAAGACTGATTTGTATCATATTTGGAACTGAGTGATTTTCATAATGTCTGTTAAAGGGACAGATCACCCACAAAATGAAAATTCTGTCATCGTTTACTTACCCTCATATTTCTTAAAATCCATCACAGGCAACTTTCGAATGCATTTTTAGTGTCATTTATTTTTATGAGCATTTAAATTGTTTTTTAATGTAATTAAGTGTGATCTGTTTCATGAAAATGCATATTAAGTTACAAGTTGTAAATCTTTCTCCATCAAATGACTTATACAAATCAGTTATTTTTAGTGAATCAACAGTGAAACAGATTTAGAGAAGTTTAGCATCACTTGTTCACCAATGGATCCTCTGCAGTGAATGGGTGCCATCAGAATGATATATGCATCTCAATAACCTATTAGTAATGTAAGTAATCCACACTCTGCATGTTTGTAATAAATCCATCAAGACTTTTTTTAAATTCTGGCCAAAATATGAGTCCTTTAATATTGTTTCCTCCATTGCAAAAGTCAGCTTGCCTCAATCAGGAGAGAAATATGCACAGATCCATCACCATTTATGTGCAAAAGCAGTCCAAAACAGCTCTAAACAAATATATCGGTGGATTTGTTTCTTACAAGCACACTCTTCACAAAACATTAATTGATGGACTGGAGTCATGTGGATTACTTGTGGATTATTGTGTTGTTTGAACTCTCATTCTGACGGCACTCATTCACTGCATAGGATCCATTGGTGAGCAACTTCAAATCTGTTCAGATGAAAAAACAAACTCATCTACATCTTGGATAACCTGCAAATTTTCATTTTTGGGTGAACTGACTGCCAGGTTGTTCATATAAAGTGTAGTTAAAGATTCACATTCAAAACAGTGATTTATGGGAACTTTGAATTAAAAGAAGAAGCATTAAAATGCAGGCACCTGGAATATAAATTCCCATTTAAACGGAACGTTTTCAGATAATTGTTAAATACCCTTCTGATTCCCATTGCAAGTTCTAAGTCAACGTTTGTATTGCAATCACATCCACTTTTCTCTCTTCTTTAGGTTCTCATGTTCACCATTCTCACTTCATCCAGACCACAGATTGCCTAACTCGCAGCTTTCAAATGGAAGTCTGCCTCTGATAGAAAGTCTTTTCTCCACCCCTCATCCCTCTCTCTCTCCCTCTCTCTCTGAGAAATGGGCTGAATGGAAGATGCTCCTGTGGCTTCTCTCCCCGTCTTTATCATTACAGCTTCCTATTACCTGCCTCCAGCCCCAGAGATAGGCTGCCTGCGGTGCACCATGGGAACTGCTCTGTTGCCGTGCATTGGGATGACTTCTCTACTGATGTTTTCCTGCTACGGCCTCTTCATTCTGTCAGTTCTGCTTTTCTCCGCTGCTGCGCTGCCTCCCCCGACTCCCGCTCCGTGTCTGTGTGAACATAGATGAGGTATTGTCAGCCCGGTGTTTGGTATGGCACTTGTGTGTAAGCACGTGTGTGTGTGCGAAAGCGTTTCAGGTCGAGCGCTAAATGATTGGTTACCGTGAGAACATTGCGTGCTTTCTAAATAATGTGACAGGCGGCGAGCATGCACTCTAATACCACATTTAAACTGATTTTTTTATCTCTCTCTGCTTATTTACCGCATTCCAGCATGTATAAATGCCGTTTGTGTGCGCGCGCAGACTCGGACTACTGTCTCACCCTGTGTGAAGCTCCGTGTGGCTCAGAGGCATGAATAAATACATTTCTCGCTGGATTAATTGCGTCCTGGTGGCCCGGTGCACACCTATAAGTATGATCTCACACACAGACCGGTCTCTTGGGCCAGGCTCAGCCAGCCATTTCTCAAGCAAAGTGAAGGATTTGGGTTAGATACAGAAAGCCCACGAGATGCTCCCTGGCATTTCCCGCATGCGGAGGATATCAGAGCAGAAGGTGTGAGAGAGAAGGAGGGTGAGAGAAGGATATGCCCCTAGTATCCATTCATTTTCACTCTGTCTCTATACCATTTGTGCAAATGATGATGGCAAATGCAGGTGTGAGAACTTCAGTTCTTCTGTCAAAGGTGAGGGAGAGAACGGGAACTAGGGAGTGATTTAAAATGGAGATTTTAGTAGGATTTATAAGCTTGTTTCCTCATGGGGACCTCGAAAATGTCCCCAGAGGTCAAAATTTACTGGTATTACTATCCTTGTGGGGACATTTGGTCCCCATAACTTGATAAATACCAGGTACACACACACACACACACACACCCCTTCTAAATCTCACTTAACCTTCGCTGCACTTCAAGCTCGATGAATCAGACACTCCAAATGCTCGACTGTCCTAATCTAGGACATCGTTTTCTCTCTCTCTGCTTCTCTGCCTTTTTTAATCCACTCCTCTGGCTGTCACATCCTACAGTCACTGGAATTCCAGAGCTGTGGTGGAGGTTTATTCCTAATATCACTGCAGGGGCATATTTTGGATGATATATATATA
>NW_015540851.1:865022-877181 GCF_001515605.1 Sinocyclocheilus anshuiensis | reverse complement strand
GAAAGAAGTCCTTGGCGGAGCTTCAATTAAGACGTATCGTGGGTATTATGCTTCATTTTAATCACCTAGACCTACATAGCAATGGAAACACCCTCCTCTCCGTATTCCCTCATGGTTGAGGAGAGGGCCAGCCATGTTCGATAACCTCCTTCTACGAAATGGAGGTCCTGGTACCAGTAGCGTCTGGAAGATGAGTAAAATAAATAGGACAAATCAGGCCTTTAGGCTCCACAGAATGAGTCTCAATTATCAATTTGTGACCTTTCCGGAATGATTTTAACTCCGATATATATTTATAGCCGTACCTTTTAACACGTCGGTTCCCGAACAATGAGTTTTGAGAAACAAAAATCATTGAACTGTTGAGGTAACGCCAGCCAGGAAAGACAAGGACTGTTCAAGGCCTTCCATCACCATTCGTTTTTCCTCCCAGCTGGAAGAGGAAGCAGTTCGTTTGGAGGTTCGGAGCCTCAGGGGGGAAACCGACTGACTAGCTGTCCTTGCTCTTGCCTAACACCGGGAATCCCAATGGGGCTTCAAGGTACGGCGACTGTGCTCCGTGGCAGCGAATGAAATCCTGTCATATAAATAATGGACGGAAATGAAGGAGAATAGCTCACAGTAGCCCTCTTAGATATTTGCCCAGAAACCGCAGATGCTCTGGAACAGGCATCATAACAGCCTAACTACAAAGGAGCCCACTTCTGCTGGCCATCGCAGGTGACAGCCAGTCAAAGCTAGCTCACAAATCCCGCTCCAGAACATTTAATACGGGAATGCAGAGGCAACTGTTTTGTGATTGCTGTGTTTAAGATCTGTAGATTAAGATACTTCTTATTGGCTTAGCGCTTAACATATTTGATTTGCCATTTGGGCAAGATATTTCTTTGAAGTGAAAAAAAAAAACATTATCTAGAAAAGGTAATTAGAATAAAATATTTAACTATTTTTATCCTATTTAACCATTTAAAATAGTTAAATATAATAAAAATAAAATAAATATAAAAATTCTGTAAATCATTTACCTATACCTCATTATTCCAAATCTGTGCTTGTTTTTTATGTGGGCAAAAAATAAAAATCCTACCAATCATGTAAAGGTAAACAAACAAACAAAAAAGGCACAATAAAATTGTCATAAAAAATATTTGAGAAACAAAGCAAAATTCATACAAGATCCTGCTCTCCACATATATTTAAATATGCCACCTTAAAAAAATGCTGTTTTCTTATTGTTTTTCTATGTAAACATGCTCTATACAAACATGTTTGACGGTTATGGTTGCATCTCTCGTCTTTTGCAGCACATGACATGGCATTCAGTGCTCAAATTCAGTTTTTAAAAAATATGTTTTGCATTTTTTCTGCACAATCCACTGCCCTGTGCCTTGTTTTAAACGCAAAAACACATTGTGTGAATGTCACAAAATCCTGCCATTTTTTTTTTTAAATTTTAGAACAGCTGAAGAGAGAAGGATATTTAGAAAGCAATTTTCACTATATAGCAAAAGGCATATGGTACATTAATTAAAATTTTGAGTTCCACAGAAAAAAGTTCTGCAATTCATGTTTTGAATTACATGAGGGTGACAAAATGATGACAGAATTTTCATTTTTGGGTGAGCTATTGCTATAAAAGAGACAGAGGATGTTAACTCTGATAAAAGAAATCAGCTCTCTGCCAGGTTAAATCTATCTTTCCTTTCACTTGAATCATGAGAACAGTGACCTTTGCTTTTAGTGATGGTGCTTAAACTCAGGCACAGACCTATTAACCAAAGGTGAACAGTGATAGAACATTAGCTCTTCCTTTAAGAAAACCTTTTTTCTTGCTTCAAAGTCCAGTTAATAGTTCAGTGGCTGAGCTGAAAGTGTGAAATATTTTAACGTTCTGGGCAGTTCTCCAAATGTCACCTGCCATTTCCTGCTAGCCAATTCACTTACTGCACTGTGCAAAGGCCTAATATAGAGGTGGATACTTTGCTTCTGTTTGATATGCAAACCCAAACATGAAAATCACAGGGGATCTGGTAATATTTACTTTAATGCGCTTCTGGAGATGGAAAATGAAGTTCTTACAGCAACTATTTGAGATATAATCATAGCAAACAGTAAAGCAAGTGCTGCTAATCACATGTGACATTGCATACGTTATCTCTTTTACTCTGTAGTTCTCTTTTTCTCATCCTATTATGCATATTATATTCGAAGAGAGATGAATTGTGCAGACCTAGCTATTAAGGCAATGAAAAGTACAATATGGTCCAACCTTCTCCAATCACCAAATGTGGCAAGTGAGGCGACTCTCTCCAACACTGTTACTGTTGTTTTGACCTGTGACTTTTGACAATAGGCTTTCTTGCACTCTTGAACCCTAGCTAACCCTACAGGATTTGCAGGTGCTGCCCCAGGGTCACTCTTCTCTAGCTGGTGATGTCCCGAGAGACCCGGGACGGCAACTGCCATCGAATTATTTTACTGTATCAAGGGAAGTCTCCAGGGTAGGGTAATAGCTGTCTTCTGTTTTCTTTTTTTATCCCGTATTTTTATCTCCGGTACTTTGTTTAGTTCTTAAACAAATGCAAAGACTGATTATTCTGAGTGAAATTATAAATGGGGCAAAGAGTTTTCAACAAATTGGGTAATTGAGCAGGGAATTATTGTCACTTTAAAGTCAACATGAATGTAGGCCTACTATTTACTTTAAAGGGTCATCTAGCAGCCAAGTGCCACTGGGAATGCTAACGGATCGTTTTAGTCAGGTTATATAGTCCTTTTCTCTTTGAATGTTCTGTTTTACTAAAGTACATCATATTATGGAAGCATAAGTAAGTGTGTGTGTGTACTTACGCATTATGGAATTGCTTCCATAATTTGATGTATTTCCAAGTAAAACTAAATATTTCTAAACGTTTCTAATCTTTATTGTAAAAATAAAATTCATTGATTAATCATGATTTTTACGTGAAACTATTTGTACTCATCTTATATGTACACATATCTAGTGAAGCCCACTTGAATGCCAGCATTGACTTGAATGCATTAAAGTTTAGTAGTAATGGCAGCTGTCATTCTCTGTTTTACACGCCCACTGTTTTCGTACTACACAGATGCACAACCTATGCTAATTTTACCAGCAAGTGCCAAAAAGTCTGTCCGTCAATCTGGCAACCTGAGAAAGACACACTCCATCCCGTTCTGGTGCAGATGACATTCGCCCAAACCATTTCTGACAGAAGCCGTTAATGAAAGTGTGGTCATGCATCAAAAAAACAGGTTCTACATCAAGCTGTCGCTGTCTTCTCAAAGCTGGATAGAAGAACCAAAATACACACAACGACTGAAGCCGTATGCCTGCCAACTCATCCTATACATCTGGATGTACTTGTGTGTAAAAAGTGTCTTTTTTCCCACTGTAGCCACTAATGAAATATGTGATTTATGTGCTGGCAAAGGTGCATCCAGAGGACCTGCTTAGACTACTTATAGGGGGGCAGTCGTGTGTAGGTATATAGGTTGCAGGTTCGAGTCTCAGGTCCGGCAGGGATTGTCGGTGGGGGGAATGAATCACTAGCGCTCTCTTCCACCCTCAATACCACGACTGAGGTGAGACCCTTGAGCAAGGCACCGAACCCCCAACTGCTCCCCGGGCGCCGCAGCATTGGCTGCCCACAGCTCCAGGTGTGTGTTCACTGCTGTGTGTGTGTGTGCACTTGGATGTGTTAAATGCAGAGCACAAATTCCAAGAATGGGACACCATACTTGGCCACACATCACTTTTATTGTTTAATAAATGTTTCTCAAAAAAAATCAATGTTTATTTTGGAAGACCGGAAGGGACACTTCACTTCATGTTTATTTTGTACACAAACCAATATATCTTTGACCTCAGACTTGGAATATAAGTGCACAAGAACCACTTTGATGGTACTTTTGATGTTCTTTTGCAACTTAACAGTTGCGGTCACTTGTATTGAGAAGATGTTGTGTTGTTGTAATGAGAAGTTCATTAAAGAAGGATAATTTTGCATTCTGTGAAAAAAAAATGACAGGTTTGGAAAGACATGAGGATAAGTAAATAATGACAACGAATTGTATTTTTTTGGATGAACTATTCCTTTAACCGAACATAAATGACAGATATTAAACCAAGCTACTAAAAGTCTTAAAATAAGAAACATTACATTAAAATATAAATTCTATACATAGTCACTTTTATGTCTAGTTCATTCTGAGCTGTTGAGCAGTTTCCTTTGATTTCAGAACAATAAACATCACAGTCATTCAGCAGATTCCCCAATGAGCATGAGCAGATCAAAGAGAGAGTGCTTGAATGTTAAAGGTTAATTACAGTTCATAAAATGGAGAAAGTATAGGGTTGACCATTTAAGACTTAATTAGGCGGTGTGGCTACTTAGTCAGTGGCCAGAGAAAGAAGCAGAGAGACAGTGTTAACCTGTTTACAGATCCAAATTAAAGCCGACACAACAACAAAGCACCGTGAAAGAGTTAGGCAAATGAAAGAATCTGTTTTTCTGCACAAATAGGCCAATCATTTAGGACACACACTTCCACTTTCCTCCTCAGGGACTGCAACAGCAAAGGATTTAACTCATCAGAGGATGAGTGTGTGTGCGTGAGTGTGACAGAGAGGGAGGTATGGAGACTGTGTGTTCACTTGTGCACATCCTTTGCCAGTATATCTGCATGTAATGGAATTGCATGTGTCCTCCAGTGCATGAGATGATTTGTTTTTGAATTTGTGTCCATGACTATGAATGTGTGCCACCCGGACTGTGAAATGTAGGAATTTACTAATAACGATTTGTGCCCGCTGATAGCCCCGTTTATTTGCACTTGCTATTTGCTGTTTCAGCAACCGAGTCACTGAGGAATTATGCAAATCAGGCAATGGCGAAAAAGCGTGACGCATTCATTTTGAGTAAAGCGACCTTTATCAAAAACTGAATTTTGATTGTTAATTTTGATGAAAGCTTTTAAATTATTTATGTACATTTTATTACAAAATTCAAACATAAATGTTGTTTTGATGCTTTTAAATCTAGTGTGAAACATCGCTGGAATTGACGGGCGATCTGACCTATCATAATGGTAAATCCGACATTTTGTCCGGCAAACAAACCAGACTGGAGAGTAGATTAACGCAGGTGGACTTGATCTTGAAAAATGTTGTGCATTGGCATCTTTCCGTGGTTGAAACAATATACCTTCTGATGTTCATTCATGTTTATTTAATGCTATAACTAGTAAAGAGGAAGAGATGATTGGTTCACGCGCCGCTTAAACTGAAGCACAACAGCATTTATTGTTTGAATTTCTTAAAAAAATGACAGAATTTGAAAGATGAGACTTTGTTTCATACTAAAAATAACCTGCTCTATCTTGTCTTTAGGCACATTTTCATTGTCCTCTTTGCTCCGCGATGTATTTTTCACTGAATGAGAGTGCTATGGCTTGTTGGGGCAGGTCTTTGCGAAGGGTCAATTGGCAACATAAATTAACATCAGAAGGTATGTTAAAAGATATGCTTTAACTCACGGAAATGTATTATCTCTCATGTAATTGCCCAATCAGCAATTCAATCGTGAAAAGACATTACATTTACTTCTGCATTTACAGTCTTTCAATGTCCATTTTTGTTATTTAGAAAAAATACTGTAGGCTACAAAAGAGCCTATATGTACACACACACACACACACACACACACACACACACACACAAACTATGGACAATGAAAGATTGAAGTAAATTTAATGGTTGAATCACTGTTTATGATAAATAATGTTATTATAATGATTAATATTATTATATTTTGCCTACTTACATGGAATGAAATCCAGAATGAAATCCAACAGGCCTGCTTGTTGCTTACCAATTTTGGAGTGCTGATTCCAAAAACAGTGCCTGTTATGCTCTATAGCAAATAATCATTTCCCACACAGCATTTTTGCTTTCGACAGCCGTTTGTAAGGATAAGAAGTCTTGTATTATCCCTTAATCACCAGAAAAACTGCCACAAAGACATGATTCCTATCTTCCTCTGAGCCAGGTTATTTGTTCAATTCTCAGCCGACATGACCCAGATGTTTTCTTCTACGTCTGTGGGTGTTTTACTACATCCAAACAGCAACAGAAAATTCCAGACTCATTTATAAATTTGTGTTTATGTAAAGTTCTTTGACATTAAATGGAGTATTTGAACTTATTTTCCCACTCATTTGCAGAGTGTGAGTTAAATTATACATTTTGAATACCTTTTGTCAATTAAACTGTTGACATTTAATTACTTTTGTTATTTTGATACATTTATTAAAGCTGGTACATACAGTGGTGGCCAAAATGATTAGAACACTAGTATTTCCACCAGCTAAAAAAATTTTTAAAGTCAGTTATTTCTATCTTTTGCTGTAGTGTGTCAGTAGGAAATATCAGTTTACATTTCCAAACATTCATTTTGCTATTAATTGTAATAATCCAGTTAGATTTTTGTTTGCACAATTGACAACAGCCAGTGCTCCACACAGAGATCTGATCTCATCATCCTCCAGTCTGTCTTGGAAATGTAAACTGATATTTGCATGATTAATGATTTAATTAATATTTTTGAACACAGCATTATCTAATTAGGTAAAATTTGGTTTGATTGAATGCAATTCTGTCAGAAATATGTGGAAATTGTTTAAAAGCTTTAGAGGACATTTTCTCAAAATAAGTTTTAGTAAAGCATTAATTATATTATTAGAATGTAAGCCTATAACTTAAATAGAAAGGATCATTCAGCACATTTAGTGCCGGATTAACCTGTATTGTGGGTGGTTTGTGATTTAAATGCAGGTTTTTGAATTACTGTGTGATAAGGTGGTGCAACTGTTTAGTAAATTTACATTTTTTTGTTGTTGCAGGTGGATAAACTGCTGTACATAAGGAAAATGTGCACTGTCCAATTTACGTTTGAGAATGAGTATGGTCACACGCAAAGTTTCCCATCAGATCCTGCTGTGCCAACACAATGGGGTTGGCAGGTCTCCAGGACAGCACATCTGGCACTTGAGAGAGCAGCTACAGAAGGTCATGGGCATGACTCAGGAACAATGCCAACGGCACAGACTCACTACACCGCTGAGAGAAAAGGAGTAGTAAAACTCAAAACAGACTCGAGGATCTTAAGGATACACAATGTGTGATCTCTGCTATACAAGGAGGTAATCAGAGATGTAGTGCTGTAATTTTGAAATCACATACACACAATGGCCTGTTTCACATTCTTTCAGAATTTGGCATGCAGTCCACTCCATGAATGTACGTAAATATATGTGTACTTGTGGATATACTTTCAGTACACAGTAATTTGCTGTACTTATGGTGCTATACTTATACAAAAACATTTCTGGGTGCATTTGAGGCAGATCACAAAGCTCCACAGCTGCTCTGCCCATCTGAATTTCATCCCAAAATACAGGTACGTGATATAAAAAAACATAAATAAATAAATAAATAAATAAATAAATGTAAACAAACAAACAAACAAACAAACAAATAAATACATAAATAAATAAGATCCACAGCTCCATATCAAGTCAATCAAAATCGGAATAATCGGAAAACATAATATCCATATTTGACTGAATGAAGATGTGTTTTTGCTGATATCTGCTTCTAACTTCCAAAAAAGCACTGGAAGCAGATGGAAATACAAGGCCACTTCAATATAACTATCATGAACATGTCATAAAAACCGTCATAAATACCATAATGTACACTGCTGTACAAAGGTATGGATAGAAATACAGTAAAAACAGTAATATCAATAATTTTTTATTACAATTTAAAATAACAGTTTTTTATTTTAATATATTTTAGAATGCATTTTACTCCTGTGATGGCAAGACTGAATTTTCAGCATCATTACTCCAGTCTTCAGTGTCCCATGATCAAGCCCCCACCCTCTCGCAAAAAGGCATGAAACACAATTATGCAATGCGACGCAAATGAGGTATGGCCACGTCGACAGAAAACGGCTAATAGTTCATTTCAGTCACTGTCTGCGTGTGAGCGCGTCGAGCTTTTTGCTCCATTACCTCCAAAACAGTATGTAAATTCGCTCTTTTGGAGACAAAATATTTAGCTGTGTTTTGCTCAGAGGAAATGAGTGCAGCGGCGGATGGGAATAGAGAGAGAGAAACAGTCGAGATGTTTGTTTGAAGTTTCCTCTGCAATTGCGGGAAAAAAAACCTACTGCTAGCATAGCCTGAACCATGCTTAAACTATAAGCTTTAAAGACATGTAGGTCACAAGCAGATATTTACATAACAAACTGTCTGACATGTTATAAAGCAACTCTCATTATTCTGACTGGTTCCTGTGCCTTTCTAGTTTTTTGATGCCACTCTAGAAGAATGGTAACACAGCATATTTTCTGTGAACAATGCTGATAATTATCTTTCTATATTTAATCTATATAAAGAAATGCAGATTTCTGTGAGTTGTGTAAAAATACTTGGTAAACGATTGTTTTCAAAACACTGAATGTAATGAGTACAGACAGGAGCAAAATATTCACACAAACAAGACAATTTATGGAATGCTTGATAGATCACCTTGGAAACCACCGGCAGAGGTGAATCATAAGTGTACAATATAGCATAACAAAAGCAGCAATAATTTGACTGAATGAAGATGGAAGATATTAAGATATCTAGCAGATGGAAAAACCAGGGAACTTCTACCTGATTTACCATCATAAATACCATAATATAGACTCACTGGCTACTTCATTAAGTGCACCTTACCAGTACCAGGTTGGACCCCCTTTTGCCTTCAGAACTGCCATTGCTTAGATTCAACACAGTGCTGGAAACATTCCTCAGAGATTTTGGTCTATTTGACACAATAGCATCATGCAGTTGCTACAGATTTGTCAGCTGCACAGCCATGTTCCACCACATCCCAAAGGTGCTCTACTTGATTGACATCTGGTGACTGTGGAGGCCATTTGAGTATGGTGAACTCATTGTCATGTTCATGTTCAAGAAATCAGTTTGAGATGATCTGGGCTTAGTAACATGGCGTTATCTGGCTGAAAGTAGCCACCACAAGATGGGTACACTGTGGTCAGCAACAATACTCAGTTAGGGTGCAGCGTTTAAACAATGCTCAGTTGGTAGTAAGGGGCCCAAAGCGTGCTAGAAAAATATCCCACACACCATTACACCAACACCAGCCACTTGAACCATTTGACAAGGCAGGATGGGGCCTTGCTTTCATTTTGTTTGCCCCAAATTCTGACCCTACCATCCGAATGTTGCAACATAATTTAAGACTGAGACCAGGCAACCTTTTCCCAATCTTCTATTGTCCAATGTTGGTGAGTCTGGGCGAACTGTAGCCTCCGTTTCCTGTTCTTGGCTGACAGGAGTAGCACCAGGTGTCGGCTCTTCTGTATACCTAGATTATAACGAGTGATTATTTGAGTTACTGTTGCCTTCTATCAGCTTGAACCAGTCTGACCATTCTCTTCTGACCTCTGGCATCAACAAGGCATTTTCACCCACAGAAATGCCACTCACTGAATATTTTCTCTTTTTCAGACCATTCTCTGTGAACCCTAGAGATGGTTGTGTGTGAAAATCCCAGTAGATGAGCAGTTTCTGAAATACTCAGACCAGCCCATCTGGCACCGGCAACCCATGTTCAAAGTAATTTAAATGACCTTTGTTTTCCATTCAGCATTCTTCTCCAGTTGTGCTGCTTGATTTTTTGGTGGAAACTGTGATGCATTTTTTCCTCCAAGGACTCTTTGAGGAATAGAAAGTTCAAAATAATTCTAGTGTGTGAATATGATAGTCATGATACCATGACTATGATTGCCATATATTCTGTTCCTATCACATGGTAATACCAGGGTATTTTGATATATACTGTGGTACTGAATGATCATCATATTCATATGTTGCCCTTACTTAAATGTTTATATGCTAGAGCTACTTTTTATGAATAATAATGAGATCATGTTTGACATCATGTTTGTGTTTTCTACAAGTCATACGAGAGATGAAGCAAGGCTCAATAGCTTTGAAAGCCCTCTAAAAAGTTGACTGACGCACACCGGCACTCTGGAAAACAGTGTCTTTCAGTTGCAGTGAGTGAACAAATCCCCAGAGCAAATCTAAACACTAGTTCACAAATAATGAGACCTGCCTTACAGACAGAGTTTTCTGTGCTCAAGCACTACCAGACATTTCGGATTTGAGACTGAGCTCTTCGCAACATCTTTCCTAAAAGCCGCCTAGTCATGGTGGCCGAGAGCTCTGGCAGGAGATCAATGCGAAACTCTGCACCCCTTTCACAGCCTTTTCAGCCATGTGACAGAATGAAATGAAAGTGTGGAAGCATTTCAGCACAACTGATTTATTACTTCATGACAGAGTACTGGTCTGAGAGCTGTGGTCACCGGTGCTGCAGCGAGACTGAGTCATTGATCTGTTTGTGTGCTGAACTTAGAACAGAGATCGCAATGATCCTGAGACAATCATGACACTATGTGGATGCTGGAGCTGCATGGCGGAGAGTGTTTTCCTGCATGCTATTTCTCAGATTTTCATATATTACTCCCAAATGTATCTGAAATGTACAGTTTATTCATTGTGGAAATAAGTTTAGAGTACAAAGAGTTTACCTCATTAATGGATAGGCTGTAACACATGGATGTTTTTATGCTTTGAAATCAAATTTACTTGGTCAAAATTATGATTTAACATCAAATTATAGACCATTATAGATCATTTTTATAAACCAGACATGAAGTTGTACTTTTATATTTCAAAATTGGTTGTCCTGTAAATATTTTATATTTCATATTTTG
Source organism: Sinocyclocheilus anshuiensis (assembly GCF_001515605.1). Lineage (NCBI taxonomy): Eukaryota > Metazoa > Chordata > Actinopteri > Cypriniformes > Cyprinidae > Sinocyclocheilus > Sinocyclocheilus anshuiensis. The sequence goes on along the minus strand of NW_015540851.1, from coordinate 866,298 downwards.
TCCTCTACTGTCATATCTTTCTGATGGTGTTGCAACAATCTGGTCTCTCCAATTTACAAGCATGCTAAAATATTGATAGTTTAGATCAGGGGTGCCCAAACTCGGTCCTGGAGGGCCGGTGTCCTGCAGAGTTTAGCTCCAACTTGCCTCAACACACCTGCTGGGATGTTTCTAGTATGCCTAATAAGAGCTTGATTAGTTGCGTCAGGTGTGTTTAATTGGGGTTGGAGCTAAACTCTGCAGGACACCGGCCCTCCAGGACCGAGTTTGGGCACCCCTGGTTTAGATATTGGTATTTTTCATTGCAGAGTGTAAAATAATTTTTATATCAGTGTATAATTGTCACACACACACTGGGAGTGCAGGAACGAGCGAGGAGACGAGGAATAAAGTAAATAAAAAAGGTTTTAATGAAGGCACACAGGATCACAGGATGGGAGACATCAGGCAAACCAAAATGACACTTAACAGCAGACAAAGAACTTAATTGTAAAATTTACTAGCAATTTCTGAGTGAAATTTTTGCACACCAAATGCTTGTGTTGTCACACACACTGGGAGCGCAGGAACGAGCGAAGAGACGAGGAATAAAGCAAATTAATAGGGTTTTAATGATGGCACGCTGGGGATCACAGGACGGGAGACATCAGGTAAACCAAATAACACTTAACAGCAGTCAGAGAACTAGAAACTGAGAACACTTTAAATACACAGACACCAATGGGACACTGGTAAATGAACTAATTAATCAAAACACAGCTGGAGACGAATACACACAATGAGGACAGGTACAGGAAGAACCAAATAAGGGCAAGGAAGGCACATGAGGAGCAAAACACAAACAAAACACGGACCAGAGTCTGACATAAATCCCCCCGCTCTGGGCGCTCTGGAGGCCTAGGGTTACCAGACAGAAGGCCTCCAAGGCGGCGCCCGTTCCGGGATCCATGGCAGATCTGGCAGTTCGGGGCACCATGCATGGCAGATCAGGGGACTCAGGAGGCCATGGCAAAGCAACCTCAGAGGCCGCGGCCCCCGCCCCCCGGCCTGGCCTCTATGGCTGGAGCCCTACTGCCCCCCCCCCCAAAATACTTGGGGAAGATTTCGGGCTCCGAGGCCCTCCGTGGGCCATAACCGGGGACTGGAGCCCTCCTTGGTCTTAACTGAGGATTTGGAGCCCTCCCTAGGCTTAACTGAGGATCTGGGGAACTGGATCCACTGGAACTGGGAACGGCACTCCTGGCCGAAACTGGGGAACTGGATCCCCTGGAGCTGG
>NW_015540851.1:841269-864675 GCF_001515605.1 Sinocyclocheilus anshuiensis | reverse complement strand
GCTCTGGAGCCCTCCCTGGGCCATACCAGGGGACTGGAGCCCTCCCTGGGCTTAACTGAGGATTTGGAGCCCTCCCTGGGCTTAACTCGGGAACAGAAGCCCTCCATGGGCTATACTCGGGAATAGGAGACCTCCGTGAGCTATACTCTGGAACGGCACTTCTGGCCAGAACTGGGGAACTGGATCCACTGGAACTAGGAATGGCACTCCTGGCCGAAACTGGGGAACTGGATCCACTGGAACTGGGCATGGCACTCCTGGCCCAAACTGGGGAACTGGATCCACTGGAACTGGGAACGGCACTCCTGGTCGTGACTAGGGAACAGGATCCTCTGGAACTGGGAACGGCACTCCTGGCCCAAACTGGGGAACTGGATCCACTGGAACTGGGAACGGCACTCCTGGTCGTGACTAGGGAACAGGATCCTCTGGAACTGGGAACGGCACTCCTGGCCCAAACTGGGGAACTGGATCCCCTGGAACTGGGAACGGCACTCCTGGCCCAAACTGGGGAAATGGAACCACTGGAACTGGGCATGGCACTCCTGGCCCAAACTGGGGAAATGGAACCACTGGAACTGGGCATGGCACTCCTGGCCCAAACTGGGGAAATGGAACCACTGGAACTGGGCATGGCACTCCTGGCCCAAACTGGGGAAATGGAACCACTGGAACTGGGAATGGCACTCCTGGCCGAAACTGGGGAATTGGATCCCTTGGAACTGGGAACGGTACTCCTGGCCGTTACTAAGGAATGGGATGCTCTGGAACTAGGAATGGCACTCCTGGCCGTTACTAAGGAACGGGATGCTCTGGAACTAGGAATGGCACTCCTGGCCGTTACTAAGGAACGGGATGCTCTGGAACTAGGAATGGCACTCCTGGCCGTTACTAAGGAACGGGATGCTCTGGAACTAGGAATGGCACTCCTGGCCGTGACTAAGGAACTGGATCCTCTGGAACTAGGAACGGCACTCCTGGCTGTGACTGGGGCTGGAGCCGACACTGGAGCGAGCTCCGGGCTGGCGGGCTTAACATCGGAGCGGCTGGCGAACTTGAATTCTGAGCTGCCGGCGGGCTTGACTTCAGAGCGGCCGGCGGGCTAGAGTGAGCCGCGGCCGGTGGACTTGACAACGGCGCGGCCGGCGAGCTTATCTTCGGAGCGGCCGGTGGGCTTAAGTGAGCCGCGGCCGGCAAGCTTGACAACGGCATGGCCGGCACGCTTGAGAGCAGGACGGTTCTCATACCGCGGGGAACAAACAGGGAAAACAAAGAAAACAAAACATGGGAGAAGGAGCGCCGCTTACTGTTTATGGTCTGCTGTTCTGTCACACACACACACACACACACACACACACACTGGGAGCACAGGAACGAGCGAGGAGACGAGGAATAAAGTAAATCAAAAAGGTTTTAATGAAGGCACGCAGGATCACAGGACAGGAGACATCAGGCAAAGCAAAATGACACTTAACAACAGACAGAGAACTAGGAACTGAGAACACTTTAAATACACAGACACCAATGGGACACACCTGGGAGCAAATGAACTAATTAATCAAAACACAGCTGGAGACGAATATACACAATGAGGACAGGAACAGGAAGGACCAAATAAGGGCAAGGAAGGCACATGAGGAGCAAAACACACACAAAACATGGACCAGAGTCTGACAATAATGCTATAGTTTTGTGAAATGGTACTTTTATACCTTAAAATTAGTTTAGATGCTGCTACAATCTCTGGTCTCCCCAATCCACTAGGATGCTAAATATTGATCATTTAGATCAGGGGTCACCATAGGACCGGTGTCCTGCAGAGTTTAGCTTCAACTTACCTCAGCACACCTGCCTGGACATTTCAAGTATAGAAGGTATACACATGGATCAGCTGGAGTGACTGCGGTTCTACCCACTGGGTAGCAAAAAGACTGAATGGCAGCATTGGTTTTCAGTGTGAATGCTGCGACAGAACACACACCACATCTAAAATGAGAAAGAGATTTACGATTGACTGTACAAATAGATTTGACAAGAAATCTGAGGTATATTACTTTTACAAACTGCCAAAAGCTACAGAAAAGAGAAGCAAATGGATCCCTGAAATTCAAAGAAACAAATGGACTCCAGGCAGAGAAACACGGATTTGCAGTTACCATTTTATGTCAAATGTTGAATTTGCTGTAAAATCATACCCTATATATTGTACTGTTATATGTTGTATTGACAACTCATCAATTAAATATTTACCATCTTATATTCTGAAACTAGATGTTTTTAAATAAACTATAAACAATTTTGGGCTGGACGATATAACGATTTATATGTAACATTGATATAAGTGATCACACGGATTTAGACCAACCTATTTTGTATTTACAAAATGCATTCACAGGCAAATTTGCTTTGTTTTTTCCCCAGCATTGAAATCAGGCACATATACATGTCAGGAAACACGATTCCTGGCTGCATGTCAATATCCATGGACCACTGGATATTTGGTAAGTTGTCAGGAACATAATATCAAGTCCAGCAACCTTTAGTTTAAACTGATAATCATTTGTTTTACTCGTGTTTTTGCAGCTTCCCTATTAAATACAGTCATGCAGCAGGCTTTTTTTGCCACTCAGTCCAGCTGAGGGGGCAGGTTCTGGCGGGAAAATAAGGTCAATGCATACCCTCTATACCTAGCAAGATCTTGATTAACTAGTTGACGTGGGTTTAATCAGGGTTGGAGCTAAACTCTGCTGGACACCGGCCCTCCAGGATCAAGTTTGGTGACTCCTGATTTAGATACTGATATATTTTTAATTGGAGAGACTAAAAGCATCTCTTGTATACTTTTCTATGACAATGCAATTCTATCAGTGTATAATGCTATATTTTAAGATATTACTATGAAAGTTTACTTTTAAACATCAAAAATAGTTTTTATCCTGTAAATATTTTATATTTATATTTTATATTTATATGTAGCACTCTCTAGTCTCCCCTGTTCACTATGATGCTAAAATTTTTTTATATATAAAATAGTTTTTATATTAATATTTTGGATTGCAGCGTGTAAAAGCATACAACTTTTATATATTTTTTCATGTGACAATGCAATTATATCATTGTATAATGCTATATTTTTTTGTCATATAATGATATATTATTGTGGTATAATGATTTAATTCCTCTGTGCATTATGGAAAATATGCTAAAACACACTTTACACATAAAAGAGAGTCCAGTTAGGCCTCATGAAAGTGAACGGTGACTAATCGGTTGGGACTTAAGAGGCAAGGAGCCGTTTAAAGCAAATCCGTCAGTTGCAGCTTGGCCATGATGAATGTCCACTAGAGAAACGCATGTCTTCTTCTGAATGAACTGTCATGCAAACACCCTTCTATTGAAAGCATGAAGACAACCACAAAACAAATGACACTTTTTCCTTAAGCTAATAAGCAAATTGACAGTGTAAAAACACACTGGATGTCGATCACATGGCGCCATGATAAATGATGAAATCTGAGCTGATGTCCCTGTTTTCAAGTGCTCTCCCTTGATAACATTATAATTCAAAGTGACTGAAAACAAACACACTCACACAAACTCCTACACACGCACAGACATTTTTTAACACTGTCTCCGTTTCAACAAGACACACAATTAAATGCATTGACTCTTAAACAGCTCTTTGTTCACCGAGTGAAAAAAGGAAGTACAGAGCGAGTATAGGCTTGCTAAGGCAGATTATTTTTAAGAACACACACACACACACTCCATGCTGGGTAGAGATAAAAGATGAGAAAATGTGGGATTGTTTAAAATGTGATTCCACACATTTTTCCAGCAATTGTCTGTGGTCCTTTTGGTGTAATCTGTAAAGCTGGCTCTTGGATATGGCAGACACCACCATATACTGTACATAGATTTAACGGATGTGGAGCCTAGAGGTTCAAATAGGACACTAGAATTTAAGATAACTACAAAAGCCTCAGATGTACTGTAGATAGTTGACTGACTTGGCAGCTGAATCAGTTGAATCTGTTAAAACTTAGCATACTACCATGGTACTCTTATTTTATCTATAAATGTACCGTATGTATATTGCTTTAAGTGTATTATATGTATACTGTGCACAGAATTTTCTGTATGCATGGAGTATCCGGATGATATACAGTACCACTACACAAAATGTGGTGGCAGAGCACACTGCATGCCATACTTATGCAATGCAATTTACTATACTTTTCATTTCCAGGGTAAGATCTAAAGCAATATCAGCCACGATCTACAGATCACTTTTTTGACTCATTATTTTGATTGGACTGGCAAAAAAAACAAACAAACAAATAAATACATTTTTGTTTCCAAGATGATAAATGGACACCATATGACAGTAGTGTACCATTTTCTTATATATTTTTTATTTTTTTATATTGTATTATATCTTTTATTTAGTTTAAATAGACAGTATTTAGTGTATGCTGTGTAGAATTCAGTACATTGCATAATAAATTGCATAATAATAATAATAATAATAATAATAATAATAATAATAATAATAATAATACTGTAATACTAATACTTACGGTGGCAAAGAGAGCTCAACGTGCTGCAACTTAAGAAAGCACATGTAAAAAGCACCAGCAAAATAAGAAAACATCTTCATCAGTTTGACAGCATATGTGATGCAAATATACTCACAACACAACCAAAAAAAAAAACACGCAGTAAAAACAGAAACACGCTGCAAATACTCACAACACAACCAAATACTAAAATGCGCTGCAAATATTCACAAGACAACAAAATACAGAAATGCGCTGCAAATACTCACAACACAACCAAATACAGAAACAAGCTGCAAGTAGCATAAACCACAATTGTAACAGATTGGCCAGGCTCCACCAACACCCAATCACAACGATCCCTCTCACCTGAATTCTGAGCACCTGCACCTGTCACCAATCTAGCACCTCATCAAACCAGCCTGCATAAAAGCACACACCTCAGACACCCTCACTGTCCGGTCTCGTATACACGTAGAGGACTCAATGACTTTGCTACTACTTGCATTTGAATACTTCCTGCATTACTTACCTCTTGTGTTCCTCCTAGTGTCTCCTCGTCTCCAAGTGTCTCCTGTTCCTCCTAGTTCACGGATCGCTGAGGTGTGTGCTCCTCCTGCTTACATTCCAGCTCCTGTAACGCCAAAGACTTGGATTACCCCACTCATCATATCCTTCGAACTATTCATTCACCATCACATCCTCTGGACCCTACCCCAGTACTCTCTGTGACCAAATAAACCTGTTTTATATATACTAACCTGTTGCGTCAGACCTCTTCCGTTACAACAATGGCCGACCCCAGCGATGCTTACAAAAATTAACCATGGTTTTATTATAGTAAAAGTGTAGTAACCATGTTTTTTTTTTTTTTTTTTTGGGGGTATAAATTGCCATTTGTATAACCATAGTTGTACAAATACCATGGTTACTTTGTAGTTACCATGGTTTAACTGTAGTAACCTTTTTTTTTTTTCATTTTTTACACACACACATACACACACACACACACACACATATATATATATATATATTGTAAAGGAAGTTGTAAAACAAGCCAGCTTACATAACGTTTCACAGTTACAGTAATGTATTTCGTCAGATTATTTAGGCTAATAATATCCAAAAAGCTCTAGGGAATCATATGATCAGGATGTTAAAATAAACAAAAAAAAACTCTGATTACAAAAAAAAATGAATATGAATATAAAGGCTACAAGTAAAACAGGCTACATATTAAGAATATAGAATAGTCAAATACGTCAAATAGCCAAGTTATTTGATAATGTCTGTACAGACCAGAAAATTATTGACCTATTGTGCAGATAGCTTCTTATAGATGTTTTAAATGTAAATATAAAGTAAATGCCAAGGTGGAAAACAACGCCCCCCCCCCCACACCAAATATGATTTCTTCATCACTGACTCATAACTGAGAAGTTCTATATGTCATTTAATCTCATGTATGTATATAAAATAGGAACAATTTCCATGGAGAGTGTAGTATGAGCCGAGCGCTTATGATGGGCTCTAAGGAGACTCCTCATAACAAGTGAGCTAATTATGAGAAGATGAGCGGTTAACCCATGCTGCGGGGGCCCAGGCAAATATGCTAATTGATGCTAAATGTATGCAACCTTATTGTACAGGATCACTGAAGCACTAATCAAATACTGATCTACGAGGGCAATCTGTAAAACACGGACAATTAATCCTCATTCATGCAGTGTTCCACATTATACAATCCATATAGAACAACAGCAGGTAGGACTAGGGTTTATATAAATGTTCATACCATATTTTGTAGTAGCATCTCAACTATATTCTTGTTAATTGTTCAAACATGTTGTAAAGCAACAAATTGCTGGTTTTATGTCACATGATTGAAGGCAGAGATCATGGGCCTCATTTATAAAATGTTGAGTAGAAACCATCGTACATTTGATCTATGATAATGATTAAACATGTGTACGTGTGATTCAGAGTAATGACTGTACGCACAAAAAAAAAAGTGTTGGCTTGGATTTTAGCTCATGCACAAACCCACCCTAAGAGGAAATCTTTGCGTTTATGGTATTTTTTAAGGCTAAATATTTAGTACAAATCTTGCTAATATTTTCACTTTTTGATGATGTTATAGAAATTAGAGTATACTGTAGTGTTGTAAGTTGTACTTATTTGTTCAGGTTAATACAATGATATTATGATTAATAATGATATTATTAGTTATATATTTGTGAAGTTACATATTTAAAAATATATTTCTCTAACTTAAAGAATGCCATAGTAGGCTACATATCTAAAAAAAAAAAAAAAACCTTGGTGTTGCCATGGTACTTTGTTAAAAAAAACAAACAAAAAAAACAATCAACAACATCCTGTGCTCACTCGTTCTTGTTCCTGATATAAAATCTGTTTATATAGTATTGATGTAGCACAGCACAACAATATTTGTAGAACATCCAGCAACCTCCTTAAAAGATTTCACAGTAGAATATGAAACCCGAAAGAAAATCAGAAAGCTTATAAAACTTATGTATTCATCAGTATGAATAAGCTAGGCAGGGAGTTACAGGTTAATAAAAAGTGCCCTTTAATAAGTTTCAGCTCATGGCCACTATTAGATATGCAGCAGCAATTTCACCATAAGGAGGAGCGGGTGGAAGAGAGAGAGAGAGAGAGAGAGAGAGAGAGAGAGAGAGCGAGAAACAGTGGCGTCCTCCATTGCCTTTTTATGGTCCCTGATGACATTGAATGCTCCTTCTTTACAACATCACCTGGAGAATTAGTAAACATAAACTGCGGACCTGCTTCGCTTATTGACCGAGGCCTGATTTATGGCGCAACCTGCCGCCTTTTTCTATAATCGTCCATCAAAATGGGAAAGATATAAAATCCCAACAACCTGAGAAAAACTTTCTCACTCCACCAACAATATATCTCACTGACATTACACACTCAACACTTATGAGGAAGAGCTCTGCAATAAATAATAAATAACAATAAAAGGTAGCAGCTATGCTAACTGTAGTAAAACTTGCTTTTATTGAAGGCATTTGTCTTAAGTGTGTTTAGACAGCGAAGAGATGACATGAAGTCTTCCAGTGGGAAGTGTAGAATATTAAGGCACATATCTGAGGTGTTTGTCATAGTGAATTTAAAGTGTCACTGCGAGAGAGTAAAAGCGCTGGAGCTGATTTACAGCTGTTCTTTGCCCAGATATACAGATAATGCTGTTAGCGTCATAAACTGTTCATCTCTTTGTTCACTTGGCTATTAGATACGGCCATTAGATGCACCTGAGAAGTCTCACTGTCAGACTCTAACACAACGACACAGATGCCTATTCTATAAGTCTAGCCAGGCGTGTCACTGCCGAGCGGCTCTCGGTCCTCAGGAACTGGCCGAGATGAAAGAAGAAAACTCTAGAACCAGGTGACCTCAAAACCCATTATTATGAAAAAAGACTGCACAAATGTATGTGGGGCAGGCAAATGTAATGTAATGTAATGAAATGTAATAATGAATACAAAATTGTTTATTTGGCATGAGGTGTGAGGTGCATGTGGTTGGGATGGTGTTATTAAAATCGAATTTTAGTGCTCATTAGCATATTTACGAATATATAAAAGGTGCTGTTCCAGTTCCTGCCAATATCCAGCAACATTCCACAGGCCACAATCAACAATCTGATCAACTCTATGCGAAGGAGATGTGTTGCACTGCGTGAGGCTAATGGTGGTCACACCAGATACTGACTGGTTTTCGGATCCCCTCGGACCCCCAATACAGTAAAACTGCACATTTTAGAGTGGCCTTTTATTGTGGCCAGCCTGTGCAATAATCATGCTGTCTAATCAGCATCTCGATATGCCCCACCTGTGAGGTGGATGGATTATCCACCCACCTCACAGGTGGATGGATTATCCACCTGTGAGGTGGATGGATTATCTCGGCAAAGGAGAAGTGCTCACTAACACAGATTTAGACAGATTTGTGAACAATATTTGAGAGAAATAGGCCTTTTGTGTACATAGAAAAAGTATTAGATCTTTGAGTTCAGCTCATGAAAAATGGGGGCAAAAACAAAAGTGTTGCGTTTATAATTTTGTTCAGTGTATATATATATATATATATATACATACAGGGGCTTAAACTAACTTTTTGCCACACCTGCCAATGGCCAGTGACGTGAGAAAGTTTACCAGCCAACATTTTTTTTTTACCGGCCATGAAACTTTTTTTTTTTTGCAAAAACAGGCAGTTATTACTACTAAACAATGACTAAACAATGTTTTTAATTTGTCCTGTACTTTACTTTCAAGAAAAAAACAACAAACATATTTATTAATTTATTAATCAATGTGCATTAACGTTATCGAGTTTTATTTTTATTTAATTTAATTTAATTTAATTTATTTTTGTCTCTAAAAAAAGGAATTGTTGAGATTCTTGTCCTTTGCATGTTTTGAGCAAACGGAGCAGGCCATCGTGTTAGTCGCAGTATCAAATATAAGCCAGTCTCTCTTTGATCAATTGTCACTGAAACACCTAGAACCGTCATGACGTTCTGATGTTTGCTTATGTTGGATTACAAATTTAAGAATCTGTTTAAGTTATGCTGAACCTATGTTCTGACATAGCATCACATGAAAAACTAAGGTGAAGTACATTGTATTTAGCATTTAAGGTAAATATGTTGACATCAGACAAATTATTCTCTCAAGTAAAGTTTGTAGCAAGAGGTTCCTGCCAGTTCCTGTTCTCTTATTGTAAGTCCAATGAGCCAGATTACTGAGACTCTTGCCTTTTGTTTGTAATGGCTCTTGGTGCCCCTGCCCCAGTCTTTGAGTAGTAGGGCAGGTTAAATGGGGCAGGTTGCTATACCTGAATACTTCATTTGCATGCTTTGTTTAAGGTCGTCACCCAGGTGCTTTGTCTCCATTCCTAAGCACTGCCCCCTAAATGTATATAAACTACAATGTAACACTGCCTTAGTTAGACTTTTGATGACTGCAGCACCACGCAGTGCATTCTCAATAAAGAGTCCTGCTGAAGATACCCAAGAGTCTCCTGGTCTTCGCTTCTGAGTTTCCAACAGTTTTGGTGCCGTGACCCGGATAGAGCTTCTCGTCATACATCATTCCAGACGTAATTCCAGACCTTTTTTTTTCAGCTCAACAACAATTTGGTGAGTGTTACTCTATCCAAAGAACCACTATAGACCATTAAATCTGGTTATCCTCTGCGCCTTCAGAGAAGTGTTGACAAACAGCTGCAGGGTTTGGTTAACAGACTAGTTATCCTCTGCTTTGCCAGGGAAGAAAGTTAATCTATTAACTATTACAGTGTGTTAACAGTTAACTATTACAGTGTGTTAACAAGTTGGTTATCCTCTGCTTTGCCAGGGAAGTTTGAATACATTATGATGTGTATTAACTAGCTTATGCTCTGCTTTGTCAGAGAGGTTAATGGTGTATCCTCTGCTTTGCCAGGGAAGTTTAACAGTTTTTATGTCTTAACAAGTTTATCCTCTGCTTGCCAGAGAGGTGTTGGAAGTGTCCTGTTGTGTCAGAAAGACATTACAACATGTTTGGAAGGAATTATAGGCTGATTCCAACAACTGAGAAAGGTGGACTAGCTACCCCTTTATGGACAGACAATGAGTTCAAATCACTGTTATGAGAGCATATGGATTTAATAGTGACTAAGTCATTCAGATTGGATTTAACAAATAAATTTGGTATTGATCCAGAAAGAGTATGGTCAGTTGAAGAATGCAAAAAGGTACTTGGGGCATGTATCAGAAAGAAAAAACATAAAAGGCATTACCTGCTGCCACAAAGAGTTTAGTTTAGTGATAGCACAAGAACAAGCTCAGTGTATCGCTAAGTTAAGAGAACAAAACAAACAGCTGCACACTCGAGTGTCCTGTCTAACTAAAAAGGTAGGCCATAACAAGGCCTCAAAAAAATGATTAAAACGAACAAAAGTCAGATGAAAGCTATCCTGACTTACAGTCTTCATGTAGATAAGAGGACAATTGCAATATTGTAAGGATGGAGAAAGATGTAAATGCAGTTGAAGTATGTGGAGTGAGACAAAGGGCTCAGAGTAGGGTAGAAGTGGTTGAAACTGTTCCATCTGCAACCCCCATACTCCAGTCACAAGCAGTCTGTACAGCTCTAGGTCCTGAGGACATAGAAAGACTTGGTGAGAGTTTGCCATTGGTACATGGAATTTTTTCTGAGTTTAGGAGAGAGTTGTCCAGAAAGACGCGGCTCTATCAGAATTCAATAATTTTGAAAGTGCTGTAAATAATTCAGAGTTTCAACAAGCTAGTAAAGATGATTTGAGAGGAGGAGTCCTGGGAGTGTTACAGAACATTATTGGTCCAAGGGTAGACTGGTCAAAAGTCACTAGTTGTATGCAGAAGAAAGATGAAACTGTAAGTGAGTACACTGAAAGGTTTTGTCAGTCAAATGCAGCATACAGTGGAATAGCTGACACACCAGAGAAGGTACTGGATAATAAAGGACCACTCCTTTATGAGTGGATGAAAATTTTTAAAAACTTGAAATGACCTTAGTTGTTTTTTTATAGCCGTAGTTTTCCAGATTTTTACAAATTTTAAATGCCATCATGGCTGTGTTTTTTTGTATTCGTGGCCATGTGTTGTACACAACAGTGTCCCATTTACCCTGTTCTGAGGTATCTCTGGCTGTGTGTGCCCGTATCAGGGATCGGGTGGCTGCTTGGGTTAATGCTTTACAGCTGAACTCATACACACATAAGGACCAGCTGCTCCAGTCGGACCTGCTCTCTCAGATCCCCACAGCCCGTTCGTCCTGACACCCTGCACCTTCAACCCCCTACCCGGCCTCCCCTCATCCCCTTCATTCTCTCCCCCAATCCCTGCATTGTCTCACATCTGGACAGGAGCCACTGCCACTTCCTAGCCAAACACAGATGGCTCAGAGATTGCGCCAGCAGGTGCATTGTGAGTAATCACTTTGACCAGGCTAGAGGGCACTCACAGGGTCAATATATTTAATCTGCATCAGGTCTTATCAAGGGCGTATACAGGAATTAACCCCAAAAGAGTAAAGGGTAATTATAGTGTGCAACCCTATACTGTAATTACCATTATTGACAATAAGACAGTTTCATCATACATATTCAGATTAAACTGGCAGCTTTTCTCGCACTTTCCATGAAAAACTCTTACATTGATTGCACGTTGAGTCATGAGAATGATATTAGAACAAACAACTTTTGAGTCGAGCAGTTTAATTCACCAGAAATAGATCTTGCACAGCCGTCTTCTCCTATAGTGTGATGCTTTACAGAGTATATTTTAATTAATTGATATTCAAAAGCGGCCTCTGTTGACTTTGAGTACAGCGTGTTGAGGACTGGTGGCAGATGCCTGCTGAAGTAGGCGAGATAGCACAGACGCCAAGATCGTTAGAGACGCAGAACTTATAAATCATTCCAGCAAGCGATGAGACCCAAGTCTGTATTGTTTAAGTTTTTAGCACACAGCAAAGAAAGAAACAGAATAAGAGTGTTTCATCATTGTTGTGCCATTACAAGAGTCTACAAGAACACAAACCAGACATGTTTGACCATCGCGTTTGCATCTTTTGCAGTGTCCACTGCCCATCGTTTTGCATGTTTAACCACATTCTGTGTGAATGGCTCCTTACAATGTACAAAACAACCAACCTAGCAATAAAACAAACACTGCAACAATATTACAATAACAATAAAACTGAAGTCATCAGCTGACCAATATATAGCATCCTACATTACAGAGCCGGTCTCCTTTTGCTCAAAGTCACAATGGTCAGAGGGGAACAGATCATTTGTCCAATTCTTGGATCACTCCTTCTGTGGTTTGAACTCAAAAGCCTCTTGGTTTCCAGCCTGGGATCCACAGTGCTGTAATATGCTGTATATTGTGGTAAGTGATTGTCCACCGGGTCTGAATGCAGAGGTCAAGGCTCACAGGTGCAGGCCAGCTGCCATATGCTGCTCAACCAAGGATGAACCAAAACGTTTCTCTCTCAAACACCTCCAGCTGTTCCAGCTAACACTGCTGGCACTCGCGCAAAAGCCTTTCACTCTCACACAGTTCCGCCACACGCAGAGATGCCCTTGGACAGGAAGATGACGCAGGGTTAAAAAGGGGTCAAGAAATAGGTTTGTCATTAACCACAGCCAATCAGGAAAGTAATAAATTATATGTAGTGTGAGATGGTGTTGTGAAATAGGAATCTTAAAAGTAGATTATAATTTTTTTTTCTTTTTTTTTTAGGGATAGTGCAATCTTGGCACGTACTGGCCCTGAAGGTGTTTTCAGCATTCTGGGCATTAAAACAGGTGAGACAATCCCATTATTTTACTGTCACACATCAGAACGGCGAAACCACAGCAATTCACACACTTATAAATGCACATCGGTAAAGCAATTTGCAGTCGAAAGGTGGCTCACCATCTTCGTATCTACATTTGCCTGCACAGCTAAATTAGAGAGTACAATTTGGTAGAGCCTGAGTGTTTGTCTCGCTTCCGACTTTTGTGCAGAACGTTGCAGGGGATGTATGTTGTTTGTGGAAACCAAACCTGTTTATCATAACAAATAAGAATTTTTGGTGTGGTTATATTTCTCGAGTTCCAAAATGGAGTGACACCACTGCCTTTGTTTCAGGGTGCTTTCACAGTGTTTTTTTTTTTTTGATGTCTGACTTACTTTTTTTGTCATTTTTTTCATAATTTACATTTTTCCATGCATTTCCCATAGGTGCTTGTCAATTGTATTTGCACTTCTCATATAGTAGAAACTGGACTAAGTTATCGAACCAGGTTAGTGTTCACTATATTTGTGCTTTACTATCAGAGAAAAACAGACGTTATTGTTCTTATTTTTGATTATTCTTATTGTATTTTAATGTCAAATTTTAGAATTAATGTACTGTAAATGTAAATGCTTTTGGGGAGCATCTTGTATTTGCAGTCTTGTGTAGTAGAAACCTAACGAAAATAAATAAATAAATAAATAAATAAATAAAAGTATTGATTATTATACAGAATGCTTGACAGATTGAGCAGATCACACTTAAATTCAGGTTTGGACTAAGCAATCCAGCCAAATTAGTATTCACTATATTTGACATACATTTTTTTATTCATTACTATCAATAAAAAATAGAAAAGATAAACAGTGAAGATGATTTTATAAAGTTAAACAAAGTTATAAATAAAGCAAAGTTTACTGGAATATGTTTTACAAGAATATACTGTTTTAGTCCTTCTACTTCAAAATTTTGAAAAGTTAAATTCAATGTATTTCTAGTTGTTTCTTTGTAATTATTTGAAGTTAGCAATGTTTGAGTGATTGTTTCAAAGTAAATCCTACACCAAATGTTTTTCAATGTATTATTGTTCTTATTATTGGTTATATTTGTTGTATTTTAATGTAAAAATCTAGTAAAGACCTCTAATCATCAAAATATGAGCGATGGTGTGCAGATACATTTAGCTGTGAAAGCCTTATCTTAGCAGGAGGCCAGAGCTTGCTTGAGCGACCATTTGATACAGTGCTGTGGATTTCAGGCCTAAAAAAAAGACATTGCTTGTTAAATTGTTGGTCATTCTGTTCACAGAATCACAAAGGCCCTGCTCCTGTCATGCCCTGTCCCTCCCCTGTGTTTAGCAGCGAGAGTTCCAGACATAAAGTTACAAAAGCCTCGTCCAACAAGTCCAGCTGAAATTAAGTATTCCACCAAGCCATGTCAAGCTACCCCAGCACAGCAGTCTTATTCATTTGACCTTCATACACAGTGGAGAAAAAAGGGAAAATGCCAACCAGGTGTACAAAAAGTTTATTTTTTCCACCCACTATGGGGGCAGAGAGCAGAGAGCCGATTGGGGAGGTGAGTGAACTATCTGGTGCAAAGCTTTTTTTTTTACAACACAAAGGACAAAAAGGAGGGGTTCTCTCTCCATTTGTGCTCTCTATTCAATAAACAGCCCGCTGCAAATGACGAGCGCTGTCTTTGGAGTCTGTAATAAGGGCATTCTAGATTTGTCTGAACCTGGAACATTAAACACGTTTGTCTTCCATCCGTCAATGTCAGAGCAATCATCTGTTCAAACGTCTGCCATTCTGCAGGACGCCAGTGTTGTGTGTTTGTTCATTAATCATTTTAATCAGAACACACACACAAACAAGCACACACTGACCACGCAACAGACGGAAAAATCATTTAGCGGTTTTTGGTTAAAGTTGTATTGCTTTTATTAGGAGTATTTACTAATCTGAAAGTGGTGCATGTGCAGGTTTGCTCATATATTTAGGGGACAAAATTGCTCACATAATTTGCACATAATGCCATTAATGCTAATAAAAATAATAGGGTTAGGTTAATACTGTTCTTTGAAGTACCTTAAATGTTAATACATTTCAATGTTAATGTTATTCTTTTAAAGGGATAGTTCACCCAAAAATTACTTTAATTACTCACCCTCATGTCGTTCTAAACCTGTAAGTCCTTCGTTTATCTTCGGAACACAAATTATGATGATATCCAAGAGCTTTCTGACCCTGCATAGACAGCAATTCAACTACCATGTTCCAGGACCAGAAAGGTAGTAAGGACATTGTTAAAATAGTACATGTAAAATCAGTACTCTTGTGAATGTGCATGTGTGAATGTGCGAAGACTGACACGGAAGAGAAGAATTGTTAAATAAAGTTGTTATTTTTGTTTTCTTTGCGCACAAAAGTATTCATTGCTAATGCACCCATATCATTGCTTCGAAACTCTACATTCAGATTCCCACTTTGTGACACGTCACGGTAAAGCTTGTTAGCTTTAGGCCAGGTTCTTTAACGGTGACTCACCTTCTTGTACGTAGCATCATAAAATCATGGTTCAATCACTGATGTCACACGGACTATTTTAACGATGTCCTTACTACCTTTCTGTGCCTTGAATGTGTCAGTTGCGTTGCTGTCTATGCAGGGTCAGAAAGCTCTCGGATTTCAACAAAAATATCATAATTTGTGTTCCAAAGATGAACGAAGTATCTTAAGGGTTTGGAACGACATGAGGGTGAGTAACTGATGACAGAATTTTCATTTTTGGGTGAACTATCCCTTATACCATTATAGAAAAACATGCATTTAAATGTGATATTTGCTATCATTTATTCAACCCTTTCAGACCACAAAACAGGGAATGTGGTCAGTGTCTTTTCTTTTCTTTTTTTATTTACTGAGTTAATTCACTTTTCCCTCCACATAGGCCTACGTCAGGCTCCATTTAGATTTGTTTTTATCTTTAGCCACTATTAAGCACCCTCATTTATTAGTTCCTGAAATCCCACCTAATACTGTTACTGTTGTCATTTAGTTGTTCCAGGCTCAAATGTATTCATTTGTTTGTTTTCGGTTTACTCATTTATTCTTTTATTTGTTTGCTCATGCTGCTACTGTATTGCATTCAAACACCATTCGTTCTCTGTCGTTTCTTTATTTCACCCTATACTCTCTCTTTCCTTCTGCTTAGTGACACAAACACACGTAATTCTTCTTAATGTGACAAATGAACTGCTCTAATCTCCAGCAAGCTCTTCGCTCGCCTCCCGCGTTCATGTGTGCTAAATTAAAGCTTTTATGCAAATGAAATATTTTAGGGGGGCACAAGTTATTTTTTATTCAAATAAGCACGGTAGCTCCTTGTAAGGCGGATTTGAACTTGTCACGTAAACAAGTGTCACCGAACGCTGCGTCTTGGCACCCATATCATCGCTTCAAAACTCTACATTCAGATTCCCACTTTATGACACGTCGCGGTAAAGCTTGTTAGCTTTAGCCCAGGTTCTTTAACGGTGACTCACCTGTTTGTACGGTAAACAGGCAACTTCAAACGGCCACGGAAACTGGGCGCCCAGATAACGTCCATCTCCTGTGAGACACGCTCGGTTGAAAGCTTACTCTATCAACAGAGCAAACAGGCTAAATTATGCACGGTAATACACAGGGCCCAGCTCAAGCGCATCAATCACCTGTAAGCGGAATACAATCGATCACATTCGCGAAAACGTCACCGCACGCTCACACTAGAACTATTTCCTCCCTATAGCTTGTAAGGAATTACATTACAGCGCAATTCTGCCAGCTTAGACGCGAATGCATTTAAACATTTACAACAATACATCACAATATATGGCGCTGTCACCGTGGAGCCAAGAGGCATATTGCCAAGTCTCAGGCAATGTGACTCCAGCACTCCGGAATGACAAACCCTCCGTCTGCAGTATTTACGATGGCACCATGTTTCGGAGCTCACAGCAGAGTGCTCTTCTTTATACTTGCAAGGAATAACCAGCCCTATGACAAACATCCTTCTCTCCTCTTCTGTTAGATCTGTGGTGTTCATAATGCATTGGCTGTCCAGGAGCAGAAAGCAGACATGCTTTCTAATCTAACACGGCGTGCTGCAGACCGGCGGAGAGAGAAAGAGAGAGAGAGAGCTGTCACAGAGACATGCAGCCTCACAGCCGTGGACACATCCATAATGTGGAGCTCAGTGGGCCAAACACATCCCAGCGTTCCCTTCTTCATCACAAATTCCAACACAAGCCCTTCTGCCACCAGCACGCAGAGTGCACAGATTTCTGCCCAGCTTCTGAATTCAATATCAAACCCAGGATGCAGAAAGGGACTGGTGAACCTCTTTGCAAGTAAGTTCATATTTACTTAAAAAAAGCTTTTTTGTGTGTGTGTTTTAAAACAAGGTGAGTGGCTTACATGACAGATAAACATTTATTTGTTATCAAGTAGGCCTAAGCAAATCCAAACGCAATATTACCATTAACATATTTCAAAAATAAATTCTGTAATTCAGGATATTGATTAAATATTCATTTGCAAGAGACTGTGGCCACACCCCCCAATACTATGCACATGACTTCTTGAAGCCCATGTCCACCTCAGAGTAAAAATACTACACTAAATATCTAAATATAATGAATAAAAATTTAATTGTGACTTAATCACAAGTACAACTTCATATCTGACAGTATGACTTTTTCTCATTTATTTTTTTTTTTTACTCAGTTTCTCAAAATTGACCTATCAGTAAGCCCCGCCCCCTTTAGTTACTGTTGCTCACTCGGACAAACAAACAGAGCTGCTCACTGTCTTACAATGACAGCTGTCAGTGAAAACCTAAATATGCCATGTAGGGATATATAAAAGATATTAAAATAAATCTGTAAAAATACAGATCACAATGCAACATCCCGGATCAACAATGTTCATATACCTTAGAGTAAGATTAAATTAATTTACATTTAACGAGATTAATATGGAGAGGCACTCTAATATAGACCTTCGTTTATGTGTTTTTGACTTTCACTGCACGGTACATGACGTGAGAACAGTTTGCTATATAGGTTTGTACGTTAGCATGGACTCACTAACTTTAACGCTAACGTTAGCTAGTTTTAGCCAGAGATACCTTGCTGAAGCACAAGATGACATTACCGTTCTGCTTGACCAGATGGAAAGTGTAACTTAATGAGAGTGTGACAACTAGAAAATGAACGTTTTCGTCTTCATTGTGATTGGGGTTGAATGCTTAGGGACATTTTGCTCTGTTTGGGTTGGATTTAGGAAATGGAACAAAATAAATTACATTGCCTATCCTCTCAGCATAACTGGAATTAGTGTTACAAGTACCTTAGGCACATAGTTATTTTTTCCATTTTTGTAGCATAAACACCATTAAACTGATGCAAGCTTCGGATCTTCCGATGTTTCTCTATGGTGCTGAAACCTAAAGATGTCCGAGTTCCGCTCCCCGTGCAACTGATACTCGACTGCCATTGGCTCATCTGCGTTCGAGGGGAGGGGCTTACCGATAGGTCAATTGCAACTTCTTATTCTGGACTTTATCTCAATAATTTATATAAATAGATAAATAAAAGGGTAATTTGACATTATTGCTTGTAATTTTGACTTTATCACAACTGTAACTTCATATATCACAATATGACTTTATACCCAGTTATCACAGTTATTATTATTATTTTTTTATTCTGAGGAAAAAAAGTAAGTCTTCAGCTGAATGAATGAATGAATGAATGAATGAAAAGGTAATTTAATTTAACATTATGGGGCCCTATTTTAACGATCTAAGCGCATGGTCTAAAGCGCACGGCGCAGGTGCACTCAGGGCGTGTCCGAATCCACTTTTGCTAGTTTAACGACGGTAAAACAGTCGGCGCGCCCAGGCGCATGGTCTAAACGGGTTGTCCCTATTCTCTTAATGAGTAATGGGTGTTTTTTGGTCGTAACGTGCAATAAACCAATCAGAGTCTCATCTCCCATCCCCTTTAAAAGCCAGTTGCGCTCGTGCCATGGCGTGTTCGCTACTTACACGGCGGAATGTAATTTTTCATTTTTAAAAATGTTTGTGTGCTGCTGCGCATCCCTTTGTGTGTAATAAGCAAAGTGTACGCGCATTGTGCAACCGCCTATTGCCGCATATTACTAACGCGCTCTGTAAATAACAGAAAATGCAAATACATTTGCTATTTAAACAATGCGGCGCAGGACGGGAAAATGAGAACTAGCAAAAACACTTGCGCCGCATTGCGCCAGGTGTATGATAGGGCCCTATTACTTGTAACTGACTTTATCACAATTGCAACTTCATATCACAATATGAATTTGTATTTTTCTTATGCATCTATCTTATCTATCTTATTCATTTTAATAGCTTCATATTTTACACTTTATGTGGGATAAAGTGTAAAATATGAAGTTATTAAAATGAATAAGATAGATAAGATAGATGCATAAGAAAAATACAAATTCATATTGTGAATTGCTTTATTTATTTTTTACAACAAATAAAAAATATTTAAAATGAACCAAATAACCAAATGTGATTACAAATTCATTTTTTCCTTTGCGTTCTTTTTTTTTTTTGTGTGTGTTTCATTGTAAATTCTTTGTGAATATGTTTTAAATAATAAAAACAAGATGGACAGATGGAGGCCTTTATCATCAAATGTTAAATCTTTAATTAGGACTGTCTTTGGCGTTGTTTTTGTTTTTCAGAACAGAACAGACCTCCATTGTAGCAATGCGGCCCAACACATGAGATCATTTTCTGCTCCAGTATCTCTGCGTAGGGCCATCAGGCTCTGATGTGGTGTAGCACCCCCCCAACACACACACATCGACATTCCTCCTCTTCCTTTTGACACTCTCTGTCTTTTACTCACACATATGAACTTCCTCTCTTCCTCACCCCACACCAGCTGCAGCCCACTTACCCATGGCACGGGCAAAAATCCTGCAAATTGAACGATTCAAAGGCAGCATGGTCTACCATCTGGGTTGGGAGGTATTTATGTATTTCGATTCTGAATTAACGACACCCCGGGACTCCAAAATGGTTGAAATCATTATCAAAAATCTGATCTTGATGATCAGACATAGGCCCGTCTCTTGCGTGCCAGTGGAGGGCGTTTGATAACCACATGGATGGTAATAAAGAAGAGAGCTCTTTTATGCTTGGAGGGTCGAAGTTCTGGAACTAATGAGGGGGTTCCAGATCATACAATTGCCACATCCACCTCCTCGAAGATCACTCAAGTTAATTTGCTCTCCTGAATGTCGTTCTTTTTGTGAGATGCATTATGCATTTCTCTGTAATGAATGAAAGAGCACTAAAATAGTTCCAGCAGCATGGAGGCGATCGCATGACTGCCGCTCCGAGATATCAGATGCCTGATGATTGAGTTTCATATCAGATTTATTCACAAAACAACAATGCTGCCTGTCTGAGACGATAGAGCTTGCAGATTAAATGGCCCGAGTTTTCTGTTGACATGAAGCATCAACAGGAGAAGGGGGAGGAAGAGAGAAAGATGTACCACGTGTAACCCGATCAGCGCAAGCTGCTGAGACACATTGTGTTTTCCGGGCGATCACAGAGGTTCCACTGTTCAGCTGTCAGTCAAATCCTAATCAGTGTTGGCCACAAACATAGCTTAACACCAACAGGAACATGATCCAGGTTCTCAACCTTCAAAGCCCTTTTCATCTTCCTATAAACTTCTGGAACTTGTCTGTTAGCACCAACCCAGGCTCACTGGGAAAACATGCCTCTACCTATATGCTTGCATAACTCCAAAAACGTACCTATACATAAAATACAGTTCACTTACAGCTGAAATAAACACATGAGACAGTGGTTACACTTTATTTTAAGGTGTCCTTGTTACAGTGTAATTATACATTTAGGTACTGAGTAATATTAATGAACTACATGTACTTAATATATGGTTAGGGTTAGGATTAGGGTTTGGTTTAGGGTTACTTGCATCTAATTACGCATACTTTATTGTTATTATAATAGAAAGTACATGTAACGTGTAACAAGGACACCTTGAAATAAAGCGTTACAGAGGCAGTAAAACACCTGATATTTCAACACATATTATGATTACAGGGGCATAATATCAAATATATAAAGATGCATGGCTTTCTCATGGTTTCTTGCACAATATGACCTCAAAACACTTTGATCATAGTGCATGATTTGTAAACGAATACATTTTTATGTTTACATCACATAACTCCATGAGTATGACTTTTCTGATGTAGTAAACTTGCTCAGTAGCTCACCTGGTACAGTATTGCTCTTGCGATACAGAGGGCTCAACAACCAATCTAATAAAATGTTGGTAGACTCACTTTCATCTGTCTCTGAAAAAAAAAAAAAAACTATTTCAGTGCCACTCACTGGACATTTCACTTTGAAAGTGTTGTGAAACATGCAAAAAGTAACAATATATTTTTCTGAAACTGTTGAAATGGATTATAAGTGAATAATGAATTACATTTTGACAACATCATGGCTTTGGAATGACATGGGTAAGTAAATAATGACAGAATATAATTTTTGGTGAACTGTCCCTTTAATATTTTGATGTAGGAATGCATGTAGCATTTGCAGAGCCAATTAGCATCCTATTTTTACTCACCTATTGTAACTGGCGAGGGAAAGTCAGTTGTGGAGGGTTTTTAGGAGCTAATGGTTACACGGTTACCGTGCATTCATTTACACTAAAAACATCTGCTCCAAACTGCTGTTTCAATTGCAGTTCTATCTGTGTTCCTGGACCGTTAGCTTAGCATCACTTTGTCTCTTTGTTTGTCTCCTGCTGATTTGCTTTGATAGTTGGTCTACCGGGGCTCAGGCTGGCCTGTCTCATAAATTTGTTTTACCTTTCATTGTCATCACGGGAGCTTTCAAAGAGCGCCGGCCCACAAATCAGACCACAGACATTGTGCCAAGCTTAATCAGCTTTGTTAGCATTTCTGTGTTTCGGTCACAGGCCTCAGATACACAGAAACTTTATTAGTAATATATTGAGGGAGAGAGGAAAAACACAGATACAACCCATACACCAGGATGGGGACTCAGACACTTTAATGCCACTATGAGTGTTGATTAACTTTCCATTGAAAAGTAGCTCTAAAGAACTATGTCAAACTAATAATTTGTTCTTTAAGCAATGCATTAGTCTTATAAGGCAATTAACTTTGCAATTTTCATTCTACCTTGCATTTCATACTTCTCAAAGCTGACGCAATAAGAGATACATTTCATAACATCTTATGCCAAATACTAGGAATGTGCAATGGGTATATATATATATATATATATATATATATATATAAATAAACATTTTATATCATAAATCTAGATAAATTAATCGAACTCACCCATCCCTATATCCCTGTATATCAGGCCACATTAACATAAAACTTACACTGACACATGGAAAACAGTTTTTCTTATTTGTGTAATTATGGACCGATCTCTAAGTTAAAAGTGTGAAAGAAGGTCCTGGCACAACGAAAGCTGTCTATGTCAAGTACTTTACCTTGAGTGGATCATTTCGGTCATTGCGCGTCCCATACGTCTGACACATACTGGATGCTGCATGCTGATGCGTGCAATGCGCGGCCCTAGCTTCCTAATTACCAGAGACATCGCGCTGT
This sequence comes from Sinocyclocheilus anshuiensis, assembly GCF_001515605.1. Classification (NCBI taxonomy): domain Eukaryota; kingdom Metazoa; phylum Chordata; class Actinopteri; order Cypriniformes; family Cyprinidae; genus Sinocyclocheilus; species Sinocyclocheilus anshuiensis. Next base: position 842,019 of record NW_015540851.1, on the reverse strand, counting down.
CAGCAGTGTCCTGCCAGGCTAGAATCTCCTCTGAGGGGTGACAGCTACCGTGTCAGCCCGTTTGCAGAGACGTGAACGCCGGCGTCCCGAGATAAAGAGAATTAAAATCCCGTCAAGGCCTCATAGCGGGTCACTTGGGCCAAAACAAAAGAGTGGTGATGGGGGGCTTTAATTACCTTGTGTTGTTGTTTGCCTTAGTGTTCCATAACAAAGCAAACTTAATTAGTTGTCTCAGGATGTGGTCTCATGGAGAGCAGCGCAAGTGTCAACACAAAGTTTAAATGGGAAAAGGGGGGGCAGAATGCAGTAAGTATTAATTTAAATGTGATTATGTGTCTTCAATTTGCATTCCAGATATTGGTTGCCTGAAGGGAAATTAGAAAGAGTGTGTATGTGTGTGTGTGCAAGGTGCGTTAATTGCCGGCAGGTTACCTTACTCGTGTCATTGATGGAGAAACAACTATGTTATTGGTTCATGTTTTACCATGACAGCTAGACTGATATATTCAACAATGTCAGTCACCTCACCTCTCAAATTTCATTCTCAAATCTATATTTTCAAACAATTAGTTTACAGTATAGAGAGCCATTAGCATTTAGCATCAATGATGTAAAAACTGGTGCCAAATATTAACATGGACATGATGTTCCTCACACAAAGTTATTGTTTTGCTTCAGAAGTGCATGGGTCGAATAGCCTGCTTCTATTGCACTTTTGTTGGTTTTTTTTTGGGGGGGGGGGGGGGGGGG
>NW_015540851.1:829045-840944 GCF_001515605.1 Sinocyclocheilus anshuiensis | reverse complement strand
TATCTCACCACCTTCTTCTTTTTCTTCCTTTTTTTTTTGTTGTTTTTGTTCAGTCTTCAGGATCTCAGACTATTAATTCCAGTGAGGAATGCCCTCATATTGGCTGGTGCTCAGAACAAAGCGCTTCAACACAGCATGACAAATGACACCTCCACCTGTTCTACCTCCACTTCCACAACTGTGAATTATGGGTAAGTTTCTCTGCCAATGCATATGAGTAACCACCAAGAACAACATGTACCAGATGTAGTTTTAAAAGATTCCAGTGTTCCTTCCATTAGCACAGATCCTCAGCCTTTTTTAATAATCCATCTTCAGCTGATCTGATGAGGAACTATTTGATGAGCATATGTTTGCAGCTGTTCTGTATCTTGCCTTGCGACTCATTGCTTGTTATAGTTGTGAACAATGTAAGTATGTAGGGCAAGGTGGAGGTTATTTCTTAACTTTAAACAACATTCTGTGGTTAATTTTGAAATGTCTGAATATAGATCTGAATGCCGCACTCAAAAGTGTAACAAAGTGTTCTTCTATTTAGAATTATTCCTAGAATCTCACAGGCTCTAATTTGCTTTGCTTTGACTAATGCATAAACTGTGTCCTAAAAGAGCTACACTCAAAGGTACAGGTCGAGCTGCATTAGAGAGCGCATAATCTCGGCACATATTTAGGAATTGATTTGGCAGTGACGGGCATTGCTGGTCTTTGCTAATGGCAATAATTCTTTGGATAGGATTCATATGCCTACTTCATATTAAGTTTCCTCACTGCTTACTGACCTTTTCATTTTCTCTGGCATATGCGATTCTTCACATCTATGGACTTGTCAGGACTCATTATCTTCTGACTGCTGCTTTGTTAGGAGAGAGAGCATCTTTTACTGAGCAGATGTGTCTGTAATGGCTGTCGTTTATAGTCTGTAAAACAAAGACATAAAAAATAGAACCCTGGGGTGGCACGGGAGCACACCCTGTTTGTCACGGATCACTGCTGTGTGTGTTGAGTGACTGGGTGGAGACGCTGTCATAATAGCCCTCAGGTTCAGTGATTTTGCCTCCCCATCATAGCAAGCGCAAAGCATTTATCTGATAAATGTATTCATAGATGGCTGGAAAGGCATCTGTTTGCCAAGACAGAATAAGCTTTGTGTCCAAATTCGGATGCAAAACTGTCCCAAGTAGAATCGTAATGCATTGATTTTTGAAGATTGAAACTGTCTACCTAAAATTGCACAGCCTTTTTAAAATTTTATACTAAAAATGAATTTTTGGTGCTGTTTAAAAATTGGTTTAGTTGTTTGAGGATCCTGACTGGCTCGACACAACAACAACCAAAGGCATGAGTTTGAGGTGGGAGTCCAACCAATGGACTGAACAAGAGGAAACCTCTTTGAAAACAGTCATATTTTTTTTTTTATAATGCACTTTATAAAGACACAGACACGGGATGTGCTGTACATACGGATTATGAAAAAAGAAGAAAAAAAAAGTGAAAAAATGTAGGTTTGGGCTTGATTCTATGCATAATTATTGATTGGATTTTGCTATGTGGAAGATCCAGTAATTCTGATTAATCATTATGGGCCAGATTTACTAAACAGGGCAATAGAGTGCAATTCCATAAAAGTGCCGATGGGAGGGGAAAATTCTGCAGGTGTTTTACTAAAAATGCGCACATTAAAGAACACAGACACAGCCAGATCATTTCCATAATGACCAGCACAATCTACCAAGAGCAGCGCAAATTACTGCGTGCTTTAAGACATGCTTTATTTGGGCGTTAAATAATGGCGTAAAATATCAGTAATTTGACAAGCGCAAATGTTAGTAAATCACGTTGCGTGATTCATTTTAATACTCTTCTCCCATAAATTTTGCATCTAAAAGGGAAATTTCTACAATTGCATATTCAATAAGGTGAGGTGCAAAAATAACTGTGTCCATCCTGACAGTACTATTTTAACGCCTAAATACGGTTTGCGCTGGTGCAAGCTGTTAGTAAATCTGGCCCTAAGAGTTCTAAACAGTTTTTAAAAAAATGAAACATACATGGATGAATTGTTCACAATAAGATCTATAACCTGCATTTAGCAAATAGACAGGGTTAATTTTCCATTTCGTGCTGACTTTAAGGTTATTAATTTAGCTAGTTGCTAATTCTAATGTGAAAACTGTACATGGCAAATGAGTCTGTGGAATCAATACAACATTGCAGTACTCATGTACTCTCTTGCTAAATGCATGTAATTTCCAATTAGCATTAAAGCACATGCTGTTCTTGCACAGCAGAATGAGCTCGAAGACATCAGGTATGTTTTTAATGGAAGTGGTTTTCTAAATAAGGACAGCGAGATAGGCAGACAGACTGATAATGCACTTTACACTGAGGCTACAATATTTTCGAAGGCTTTAGAGATTAAGCTTTTGAATGTAATGTTGGGAATATGACGCCCCTCCTCTACCCGGGCAGAGCGAGTTTGACTTCTCTAATTAGCTGCCTGACATTTCACTTAATCCAATAAAAAAACAACATGGCCGCTGTGAGATGATCTGATATTGGTAATTGGAACTTTTTTTGCTGCTGTTGTCCATTTCTGTTCTGCTGTTGGTTCATTTTGATGTCTGTAGAGATATCATTCAAAATTTCTACCGCATCACAAGGCACTGTGCTTCTCAAAGGACACACGGAGGGAATTTTCCTCGTCTGGTTTAATCAAGGGCTCCCCCGAGCACGCACCAAAAGGCCATGAATGCAGATTGTCATTCCTTCACACTGAGGCATATCGGCTTTCAGCTGCTTCTGTTACGGCTGTTTGACGACATGGGTTTTTCAGCACTCGAGTCAGTGCAAGGCTACAATTACTTCCTGTGTTAGCATCTTTGTGGTGTGGTGTGTCACCTTGGTGCTCAAAACAAGGTCATTCTGTTTGCCTTCTTTGAAGCTGACGACATCATTTCCCGTTAGTCAGTGGAGCGGTTTCTTCATGATGGCATTTTTGACTGAAAACATTTCATATACTACACATTAGCAAATATTGCCAAACCAGCACTGTTTTGGACTTCACAGTGGATTACTAATAAGACTTTATCTTATTTAAATACATTTGGGAAATCTGCTAGGTTGTTAATGACTTGTAAAGTTAAGTAGTTCTTGCAAACTTCAGATAGCGATGCTTGTTAGTTGCCCCAGTGTTTAAGCCTTAGCTAGAGGTCTGTCTACAGAGCTTACAGCGGACAGGCACCCAGAGAAAAAGCTCCGAGCTAAATGAGCTTGGCACGGGAAAGCACTGTGCAAAAGACCAGACTTTATTTCTCCCAGAATCCTCCTTCTCATTAATTAATACCTGCCCCCGAGCTACTGATATATACAAACAAGAAGGAACGCACATGAAATGCGGCTGCAAATTGAAGAAAATACAAGATAAGGGATGGAAATGAATTTCCATCCAACATTATTTTGAAAAATAAATATTGTACCACGCATTATGCATTTTCATGAAATTCTTAATTGGCTTAGAAGCGGGAAACTGAGTTACTTTTGTGTTTAATTTCAAGGCGCTACTGATATCAGTGTCCAATTGAATTTATTCAGCTGCAAATATTTTTACCCCAGGCAAATATTCCCAAACTGGCTAAAATCAGTTGCTGGGTCCAAAATTAACAGTTTTTAAAATTCTGAAATCTGACTGAATGATCCACAAAGGCATTTTTAAAAAGCAGATTTAGGCATACTCTAAGTACATATAATAATATATAATATAATATAATATAATATAATATAATGTGCTAAATATTGCTGAATTACTGTATATACAATATATATTAGTTTAAGATACAACAACAACATCAACAATAATAATAATGTGTTAAATATTGCTATTTGAATATAGTATGTATAAAATATATAATTTGTTAATATAAAGAAAAAAAGTTCTATATGAAGAAACTTGAGTGCAGTGGAAATGTTTTGTTGATGTTAAATGTTCTTCATGGAACCATAGATGACAATAAATGAACCTTTATTTTTTTAACTGTATATAATAAACTAATTTTTATTTTAGTTATTGTATTTTATTGTGATTTTGTGATTTGTTTTGTTTTATTTAATATAAATAAGTGTTTAATGAACACCAGTGTTGGCATAAAATTAGCATTTTATAAAAGCAGTAGGCTATCAAGAGTGTTTGTTACAGTGATTTTATTAAATATTAAAATTATATGTATATATTTATTTATATTTTTATTATTTATTATTTTATATATTGTAAATTGGTTTAAAAAATTAAAATCATTGTGGATTTTCTAAAGCATAAAATTCTAATTGTGTATAAAAGTTACACAGATTGGCTCGTTTTTGTTCTTTTCAACAATCAACCTCTTTTTGCTGGTCTTTATGTTCCAGGCCGCCACCTGGAACCAGAACTCTTTGTTCAGACAAGCAAAAACTACTATTGTTAATGGACCAAAAAAACCCTGCATTATGCAAAGAGAGATGATGTTTATGTTATAAGCCGTGTCTGTCATTTTAGTAAAGCTGCTCTGCCTGTAGGTTCCTCTGGCCTGGCGCCTGGAGCAGCTGAACTGTGCAGAAGTGCCATCGCTGTGATTCAGAGCATCCGCGCGCTCGCTGCCTGCCTCGTGCCTGACGGCTACCTCTGCGCTTTAATCTCTCTGAGTGGTGGGAATGTGAACTAATGAGATAAATTAAGAATCATTAGCCCAGAGCTAAACTTTAAAGATATCCTCCATGTTCAGCAAAAAAACACAGATCCTTCAACCCAAAGCAACGGTGTACAAGAGCGGGAAGCATGCTATGGAAGTTACTATGGAAGCACGCTGCAGATTTGCGATATGTTATATATATTTCCTCGCCTCAGTGTTTGATGATTGTAATAAAAACACCATCTTTGTCAATGCAAAACCTCAACAGAGCAGCTGTTTGAACATGTACCATGCATATTTACTCCCATGGCGTAGCGATGACAAAAAGCATGGAGACGTAGCTATTAATAAGATAATTTTGTTTTTAATGTCATCGATCACATAGAAAATAGCTTTAGGCAATAGCAGCTCATCCATACTGTGCATGCTTTGTTTCTTGTGTGTGTGTTGTGAACGCATGTAGAAAGTCTCATTCAATTTATGTATTAGACGTTGATGGCCAAAAATATCCCTGTTCACTAATACTGCAATCAGTCTCTCTTCATGCCTACTGAGTGTAATTAGACAATAATGAGGAAACTGCTTCATGCTGGATCTCAAACTATGTGTTGACCTCAGCAACTTATAGTCCATTAGACAGCAAATAGCTCACAAGGCTGACATAATAAACCATGCCTTCCACTTCGGCTGAAGACTGAAGCATTGCACGCACAGGCATTGCTAGAGAACGCCCTGAATTGGGGGCCTCATGTGACCCCGGCAAATAACCGTTTTAAAAAAGAAAAGAAAAGTTAAGAAAAGAATACTAGCTTACTAATTACCAAATTCTGTACAGTGTATACTTTATACTGGCAGTATGTAGTATGTATGAAAATTTTCCATTTTCCATTGATGGCCTTTTATGTATGAATGTATGTTTTTATTTATTTATTTATAGCAGCAAAAAATAAATCAGCTTATTTTATTATTCAGCTTATTTAATTATAGAATATATTTTACTAGTGCATGTTTTATTTATTTTTATATTTAGAATAAATATAATTTACATTTAAATATAATGTTGATTAAACATTACAGAAAGTGCTATTACAAAAGTATGTGAAATGTGAATCTTTAAATGTTTAAAAAAAATGCTGCATGACTCATATTGCAAGTTTAATGCAGTGAGTGATGTTTAATTACCTTGAAAATAACATGTAAGTATTTTACATATTTTTTCATTTTAATCCAATTTTTTGTGACATAATGTTAAGCATAATGTCAGTTGCTTGTAGTTCAAAATTTGCATATTTTTCATAGAATTGCATTATTTCACATAAATGGCCTTTATAATGTTAATGTCAGTTGCTTGTAGGGTATTGTTTCATCATACGGAAAAAGCATATTTTGGAAAAAAAAAATCATTGTGGGATACAATATAGTATTTATTAGGCTCTGTTGTATTCAGTTTTTATACTGTTTAGCATGAGCTCATTATATATATATATATATATATATACATAACAAATAATTATTTTTATTTAATTTTAGTAGATATTTCACTAGTGCCTTATTTGTTTATGCCATCAGCTCTGGAGAGTTGCTAATGCAATTTTTTTTTCATGGTATCATTTTCCTGTGATTAGTCACATGGCATTTGCAGCTCAAGTGATTGGCTCACAATTAAAATTAAAATTGGCATACATACTATATACTGCATAAATATAGCATGGTAGTATGCTATTCCAAACACTAAGTCGGTGTTGACAGGCAGAGACTGTATTTTGTGCCAGTATAAGGTCTGTAAGGTTTAGTAAAACACACTATAGCTCTCTCATGCACACACATCGACGTGAAGGCATCCACCGGTGCTTGGCTCTCACATTCAGAAGCAATAAAAAATTAACTTTAACTACAGGTATAAAGGAATAAAAAAAGAAACAAACTGAGACGAGTGACAAGCAGGGAAGTTATTTCTATCTGTGTGGCTTCGGGTTAAAGCGTTCTTAAGAACCTTGATGTCTCTTGAAGGCGTTGTTCGTGTAAATGAAATAGACTGAACTGTGGCAGTGCGCTGATCACGGAGAATCGGCTCAGTAGAAAATAAAAAGTGCTTGTGTCACACACCACAGCGAGATCTGAGATGCAACTGCCGCGCTGTGTATTGTTATCTGTTGCGGTTGTGTCAAGTGTGTCGGCATGTCAAACCCATCACTATGTTTGGGAGAAAAAAAAACCCCCAAAAAACCCTCATTTAGATATGAACACAGTGCTTCTCTTTCACTTTCTCACAACAAACTGCTTTTTTTTTGCTATCTCTTTTTCCCAGGTACTGATAAACCCACTGTGCGGAAAATAAAGAATGAAACGATGAGAGAAAAAACAAAAAACAAAGGAGAAAGTCTAGGAGTGCATCCTTTGAAGCAGGAAAACAGATGCACGAGTAGAACAATGAATAAATAAATAAATAAACCAAGAAATTAATAAATAAATAATGGAACAGACGCGATTGTGTCTTTACGGAAGATGAGAGAAGTTTTTTTCCCACTCCCTGTGGTAGCTGTGCAGGTCGACCTGTGTTTAACGCACACCGGGCAACGCTTTCTGATGACATAAATAGCCGATCATGAAAATGCTTTTCTTCCCCTTGGGTTTTTTTCTGTTTCTTTTGTGATCGTGGCAGCTCATTTTAGTCACAATGCAGCAAAACTTTGGCAACATAACATAACTGGAGTTCGTTTACGAGGAGTGCTTTCGCATTATATCGCTGTGCCTGGGAATAGTTCAAATCCCAAAGTACACTGTGTGGGCAGGGTACCGTTCTAATAACATAAATATATATACATATATATTCATATATTCATTGTTTATATTATCATATTCCACGATGTGAACAGAGTGCACAAGGTCATTATGAGCATTATAAGCTGAACTGGATGGATAGATTGCGATACCAGTGCTGCTTCAACTGAGCTCCATTTGACATGGAAAATACAAAAATGTTCCAAAAAACTGGCGAGCTCCCTCGATGGGAAACTTTGTGCTGCTGATGCAAAGGTTGTTTCAAAAGCTAGGTTTAATTATGCTGACTTTTAAGTTCCCTTCATTTTGGTCGTATTCAAAGGCAGCAAATATAAAACACTGAAGAATGCATTGCAACAAGCTCAGTGAAAAAAATACAAATAAAATCCAAGATGTCAGATGACATGCAAGAAATGTTGATTCTATAATTATTTAATGTTTAATATTCAAAAGTATTTGCATATTGATATTCATGTAAAATATTGGTTTGTTCCTCTTGCGTCAAACTGAGTATTAAACTCAAGACAGTGAGGCAACTTTTGGAACAGCGCAAAAGTCATAGCGAAAGTTTTAAAATGTGGCAGGTTTTATGCATTCAGAGAAAGAATAGAGAATATGACCAAACAGATTCATGACTTCACAAATTCCTCAGAGGGAACCTCTTTTTGGTCTTTTTTTTATGCAATGAACAGCATGTTCTTTTTCTGAATTCTTCCGACCCTCTGCAGTACAAATTACCTTAAACAGACTAGACAGCATCACTAAACGTTCACAAAGGATTTCGTGCCGATGCTCATCAAATCAAAATAGAGCAAGAAGGCTGAGGAGAAAAGAAAAACACTTCAATGAACCCAAACAATAACTATTTTTGTAAAATCAGCTGCCCATAAAACAGTCTTTGTATTGTAAAAAAGTACGCAAACTGTAGTCATGTGTGGCTATTTTTTAGTTTTGTTTCTTGTAGACAAAAACAAGTTGCTTAGCAAGTAGTGAACATGTCATGTAAGCAGTCTTTTCCAACACGTGTTTCAAACAACATAACCTGTCGAAACACACAGCAGCGTGGCGAAGCAGAAAGCGAGAGCGGAAGTGTGAACGAAGAATAAAACCGAATGGAAATTAAACTCATAGAGTTTGACGACTACTAAGGCATCAGTTGCCAAGTACAATATAAGCCCATGTATATTACAACACAACCATATATTAATTTAATAAAATACACAATATAGCTCTTATACACGTAACAATTTGGCTCAAATGCACAGAAACTGCAGAAAAATTAATAAAAATATGTCGTTTTGATGTAAACACATTAAATTGGATACATTTTGCACATTAAAATGATATTGTGTATAAGTGACAATGTGAAGGGACATTTCCTTTTTTAAAATCCTTTTTTTGTTGTAGTTAATGTATTGTTTTTCTGAAATTGAAACAGTGTCCTTTGCAGTTCAATAAATATTTTCAACTGCATTTTCATCTTGTGCGCACCCTCTTTTTTCTGAGATTAATGTTTTTTTTTGTTTTTTTTTTACAAAATGTATAAATATTTTCATTGTTATCTGGACACTATACATAAGTTCATATATTTATATATATTATCTATATGTATATATAGATATATCTTTTCACAGTTGAGGAAAAATGTCCCTAATATACAAGAGTGACTGTTATAACTTAACGTCAGACACTGGAAAGTCACTTTAAAAGTAGTGAAAAGCTGAAGACAGATGATCACAGAGGACCAATAAGTGAGAGTAACAGGTTCACCGTTCTGGAATGTTCCATGTGTACGTATACATAGGGGGAGGAGGACACAGTTTACACGTGACTAGAAATGACAGGTGAAGAATGGTTACTTTTCATAATCAACCCTCCCCACCCGCCCTAAAGATTCATGGCCCCACACACCCCCTCCGAGTGTGTTGATATCATTTGCACTTCTTATGCTGATATTACAAAGCCAATACAAGTTAAAGAGAGAGTCTCTGTCTTGGTGTGGTCCAACTGTTCCGGGGGTGTCCGATGCACCCCGAACCCTTTTGACTTGCGATTGTCAGAACAAACCATTTTCGTCCACCCCTTCTCCTCCAAAAGTCCCTGTAGGAGAAGGGTGAGACGCTCCGTCTGCAGTTCAGTGACAGAAAGACGTCACAGTAAGAAAGAGTTTGAAGCTGGTGGGCACTTGAAGAAGAAGAAAAAAGCTCACAAGAAGCCAGAAGCAGCAACTTCTGCAACTCTAAAGAATTCCCTTGCCCCCAAAAACACAACACGGCATCCAAACGAACGTAAGCAAACTGTTCTTTTGCTCTATGTTTATTTGTCAAGATCTTCAAGTACACGTTTTTTTTTTGTCTCCATCTGCATCACACTCTCTCTGAGAGTGTCTCGACTTGGTCCAGGTTTCGTCCGCTGTAGTTTCTTATGCTCGCAAAGTCCGTTTTACTTTCTGATGGGGGTGTTTTCATTTCCCCGACAATCCTGCAGCAGTTTGTCGATATCTCTGACCACCTGGCCTGCGTCCATGGTGCCGCGGCCCATCTCTCCTCCGCCCTGCTCCAAAACGCTGTCCATTTCCACCGCCGTCTCCTGGCTGATCCGCGAACGTGCTTCAGCCAGGACTTTGGCTACGGGGTCGGAGGGAGGCAGCGTGGAGTAGCCCTGCTCTTTGTTCTGCTTGTTCGGGGAGATGTACTGTCCATCTGGGGGTCCGTAGTGGCTGGTGCCGGGCTTGCCCTCTGCTCCGTCGCCCATCCCTTTGGCCGAAGAGCACGGGGAACCTGTACTGCAGCCTTTGGTAGGGCTACATGAAGCAGATGGAACCTCCTGCAAGAGAGGGCTGAGGGCACGTTTGGTCTTTAGGTAGGGTTTAACATTCGCCACGAGGATGGTGTGGTCTCGACGCTCCTTCCCAAATGTGCAGAATGTTTTTTTGCCGTTGGGGTTGCACACCGTCTCGTAAGTTTCGGTTTCCACTGTGACTGCCTCCATGCCGGCCGGTACGAATAGGTTGGTGCGGTAGTCCGAGCCCTCGGCTTGGGGAGTTCCTGCTCCTCCAGCCCCTGCAGGAAACTGGGGCATCCAGCAACGGTCAGAATGACCCAGCACTCGACACTCCTCCGTGCAGTTCACACAATCCTCCTCTGGAAAGAGAGAGAAAGAGAGAAAAAAAGATTAATTTGGCTGGAAATTCAGTTAAGAAATAACCATGTGAAAATTCTGGCTAATTTTAAATAATCAAGTGAAGTAAAAAGTCATCTCAAACGAACCAAAAGATTATTAGTCACAAATGAATAAAGCTGTCATCAGTGCAAAAACAGATTGTCGTAACGTAACACTTGAGTTAGAGTTTCCCGCACCACTTTTCAGCAAAGCTGAATCACCAGAGTTATTTTACTGCAGCTGTGAATGTGAGTTTGCAGTGTACAGTGTACCGGCAAAATGAACAATCATACAGAACAACTGGTGTAATCTGATTCATGAACAAATGACTCATATCTGCTGGTGCTTTTAAAGAGGTCCTTTTATGCTTTTTCACTTTTTGAATTTTAGTCAGTGTGTAGTGTGTATGTTTGGGGATAAAAAAGATCTACAAAGTTGCAAATCACAAAGTCCACTCGAAAGGTAGATATTTCGTCCTTTTCAAGAACTACAACGAATGGCTCGTTTGGACTACAGCGTTGTTTTCCGGGTTTTGTGATGTCACAAAGCGATCCATTAGAATATAATTAAAATAATTCCCACCTACGGAAATTCGAATGGTTGGGGGGTGGGGAGGGCGAGGTCGTGGTTAGAACGCTTGGTTGAGTGAATCAGACAAGACGACAACAAAGAAGAAGTGCTGCTGCAGAAGTGCTGCTCATTTCATCTTGCATGTAATGTCTGATAAAGCAGCGTTTGTGAGTGGAGCGCTGCTTTGTGTACAGTGGTTACCAGAGAAACCTCGATCTCCACCACTCCAACAGCACCTCCTGCTGGCAGAGAATAAATTTGCATATATATGCCTCCACAAATAGAGTCTAAGTCTGTGGGAAACACTGGACTATGGTATAAATAAATTCAACTGTATAATAACAGTTTCACTGCAATTAATGTTATAATGTTAGAATTAAAGAACAATAAATAATACATATGCACTTATCTGTACATAGTAAATGCAGTTATTTTTAAGTGGTTGTTGACATCCTATCTAAAATGTGATTTAGCAAAAAAAAACAAAAAAACAATAACATTACCACTCTAATATGTCTTGCAATATCCGTGCATGCAAAGGTTCTGCGCGATCCTTTTGTTCAATATTCTCGGGGTCTGAATCCGGCTCAAATTGATATGGCAATATTGACGCCATCCTTAACTATATCAGAGTAAACTGAACTTGCTGCTTTGGCAAGGGGCGTGGCAGTACTGAAACACCGTCTAAGCTGTTCGCCAATCACAACGCACTGGGACAGCTAACC
>NW_015540851.1:825022-828983 GCF_001515605.1 Sinocyclocheilus anshuiensis | reverse complement strand
ACTGGGATAGCGAACCAATCACATCACATTTCGTTTTTCGGAAGGTGGGCCTTCATCAAACCCGGAACTAATCGAGCTGGTTGTGCCATGGTTGGGAAGAAAGGTATTGTAATAATGTAAATTATGTGAAAAATAATGCATTTTTCGAACCACCAAGCATGAGAGCATGTTCTAGTACACCCCCAAAACAAAATCAAGACTTTGTAAAAGAGCATAATAGGACCCATTTAATGAATCATTCAAAAAGACTCTCTTCAGAAAAGTCATCATGGTTTCCACAAAATATTAAGCAGCACAAAAGTTTTCAACTGTGGTGGCAATAAGAAATGTTTCTAGAACAGGAAATCTGCATATTAGAATGATTTCTGAAAGATCATGTGACACTGAAGCACTCCCCTCGGCATGGTGGCGTGGGTATACCGTTCCCCATAGCGACCCCTAGAGGACGCAGTTCGAAGTTCCCATGAAAGGGAACGTCTCAGGTTACTTATGTAACCATGGTTCCCTGAGTAGGGAATGAGAAACTGTGTCCTCTAGGTTTCTTGCCATGCTGCGGACGCAAGCTTCAGACGAAGAAGTGAATGATGTATGCTCCCGGCGCCTATTTATACTATAGTCGCACCGGTAGTGACGTCATGGCTGTCGCCGGCCAACGAGTTGGTGTTTTTTCAATGTATGCTTCAGACACGGGTCACGACGAGGCGTTCCCCATAGCGACTCCTAGAGGACGCAGTGTCTCGTTCCCTACTCAGGGAACCATGGTTACATAAGTAACCTGAGACGTTTTGCCATAACAAAAATAAATTACTTAAAATACTTTTAAAACAGATAACAGTTATTTTACATTGCAACAAATCCGGCTCCGATAGCCTCGTGGTTAGTGCGCCGACATATAGTGCAACTGCGCTCGCAATGACCAGAGTTTGATTCCAGTCTCGAGGTCCTTTGCTGATCCCACTCCCCTCTCTCCACCAAATGCTTTCCTGTCAGCTCTCTACTGTCTTATCCCAATAAAGGCATAACAAGCCCATAAATATAAATTTGCAAAATAAATAAATACAATTAAATTAATTAAAATAATAAAAAAAAAAGTTACCTTTTTTCCTAAATAAATCAAATAAACGCATCCTTGGTGAGCATAAGAGACCTCTTTTAAAAACATTAAGAGATCTTACAAACCCAAAACTTCTAAATAGTGATAAATATATACACACACCACAACCAAGCTAAACAAAGTCATAAATTCCATAAAAGAAGACTTTCAATGAGGAAAATGCGAATTATCTGGCTAAATAACAGAGCTTTCCATGAACATGATCAAAACGATGGCAAAGAATTACCCCGTTCTCCCCCTATCATGCTCATGCATTCTACAGTACGTCCTCACTCTGCCTCTCAGTAGAACAACAACAGCTCAGTTTTGGCAAAAAGTGTGGCGCTGCTATCATAAATTTATGCCACTGGGCTTTGAAGCTATCCCAAGGCAGCCCTGCCATATCACAGAGCCAAGTGTCTAGTGCGGCACTGCATGTGTATGTGTGTGTGCATCTTCCCTCCTTTCATCTCAGCTCAGAAGAAACCACATTTTGGATTATTGTAGGCTGTTCTGATGATGTGTCAAATGGGTCCAGGATTGTGAAGAGGATAAAAAAATGATGTATTTTAAAATGGGAAACAAAGGGGGAAAAAATAAGGGAACAAAAGTGAAAACATGAAAAATGAAAGTTAAAAAAGTGAAAAGGAAAGTGCAGCTGCTGTCCTGTGAATATAAATCCCCAAATAGCTCAGGTAAAGCTGAGACCCAGGTCGTGAACACACGCAAACCTCACACGCCGGGACCCATGGCATTGGTTCAATGTGCATTTGACAAGAGAAGTGCAGTGATTTGAGCAGAACAAACAAAAGTCTTCCATTCATATTTAATAGTTTGATGATGTCTGTCTTTGGGGAGACAAATACATGGAAACACAAACAACCTCATGAATTTATGAGAAGAAACGTTTTCAATAATCTAGCAGTCATCACTCACCCATTTAAGACCCCAAAAAGTGTCTGGGAATAACAGATGATAGCGGAAAATGATTTAGCGCATATGCTGGAAGAATCTTCACTTGTGTTATTGATTTCCCGAACTGTAATTCCCAACAATATTAATCTATCCTTCACCTCAAACAGTGCATGATCAGATTAGAAACTTTTTTCTTATGACAGTGTCATTTTGTATCTTATTTTCGTCGATCGTTTCTTGCTCTATTTCATGTCGCTTCTGTTTTCGTTTTCCTTTAAATTTACAATGGGACATGGCAATTCAAAAAGCTTGTTAAAGTTTGAGAGCAGTTTGGGGCTGTTTACACCTGGTCACTTCATGCGTTTTGTCTGATTGGATAGCTATCCGATCGTGAATAGGCCAGGTGTAAATGCCTTCCGAAATGCATTTGAGACGGATATAAATCCAATCGCTCAAATCACTTCAGGAGGTGGTCTGGGCTGCATTCCAGATGAAACTGGATAACAAGTATAAATGCATCTGGCTGTTGAAACCACAAATGTAAATTTTACTCCTCCCAAAATGTTAAAATAATAAACGTGTGAAAGCGTGTTATAGGCTATATGACATTATAGTCAGATATGACTGCGCTAATGCAACACGCATCACCGCGGACGAGTAGCTGAGTATTTCTTCAGCAAGCCGAATGAAACTGCCGCAAAGGAAACAAAGTAATACGCAGACGGTCAACACACAATCATCTTCATTAAAAGTAGTAAGACAAACTTATCTTTCCAGTGCTGATGCCGCGCGCTCTCCTCTTGCGGTCTTTGATCTTGATATGAGCTGATAATTAATAAAATGCAGCGCTTATCTTTTGATTTTGTTGACGTGAACTTTAAATTTAAATATAGCGCGGGAATTGAAGATCGGATTTATATCCGTTTTGCGACGACACATTTATGTGGCCAAGTGTAAATGGAAATGTTTTAACAAATCAGATAGATATCCGATCAGCGAAAACGCATGAAATGACCAGGTATAAACAGGCCCTTTGATTTAGAAATCGATCCAGATAGATGTACTCATTTTCCCTGCATGGCATTTACAATGCATATCGAAATACAATCAGGATATTCAGATTGAAGAAACGACTATTCCTTTTTCTCATTCAGTGAAAGTGCATCAATTCTCTGTGCTAAAGTGTTCATAGCTAAATTGATATCTGTGTTTACTTTTCGCAGAAAAGTATAGCCAGTTGGTTTTCTTTCTTCATGCAATGCTCAAGGCTCGGAGTGTATAAATGATGACCACTTGACCTTATTATCATCATTAATCATATTTTAAATTGCTCTTTCAGATGTTTCTCTGCTAAAGGCCAAGCCATGTCATAAAAAATTATTCTCTGCAACTCGGCTCCCGAATCCCTATTGTTCCAGATTTCACTGTGTGTGTCTGGCCAACAAAAGCCTATCCCTGCGGTTCCCTTCAGTTTGTTTCTGGTCTGTGGGATTTCTGCTAACCTCGAAAACGTTTTCAAACTCCCTACCCATTCTCAATGGTAACGGGACACTGCACCTGCGTCTCCTGAGGTCAAAATATGTCTTTTCAACACACACACATACAGACATCTGTGGTGCATCTGTAGACAGAGCAGAGGGAAAGCCAGTTCTGTATCGGGCATAAGACAGAACCAAGGGAAACACCTAGGGTTTTGTGCCATGTATGAAGACTATTTGCGTATTTAGAGGGTCAGCAGGCTGGTACGTCCTCAGGGACACTTTCTACAAGAGTGTGAGAGGACAGGAGCAAGTACCATATAAGAGGGGAGAGAGAGAGCTTGACATTTAGCATGTGTTGTGCGAGAGAAAGACAAGGGCTAGTCCTGAGTGGCACAAACTAGCATGTGTGACAAGGTGAGGAAGAACTTGCTGTCCACTTTAAATAATGAGATCTCCCATGCGCGCGCAAACA
>NW_015540851.1:811241-824620 GCF_001515605.1 Sinocyclocheilus anshuiensis | reverse complement strand
CACACACACACACACACACTCAAACACAGTGTCCTCTTCAGATCTGCATGGGCTTTGAATCTGAGCTGCTTTGCTAGATTTTGCAGATGTTTATCTTCCCTAAACATGCATGCTAAACTTTTTCTCTCTGTGAGTGGGATCTTTGTTTCACACTTTCATATCACCTTTTGCCTAGCAAAATAAACATTTACACTACTGTTTGAATGTTCAGAGTCAGTAATATTTTTTAAAATTAATGATTTTACAATAAGAAATGTTTTTTTTAGCATATTAAAATGATTTTTGACAGTGTCATGTGACACTGAAGATTGAAGTAATGGCTGCTGAAAATTGAGCTTTGCCATCATAATTCTGATGAATAAATGAAGCCTTGGTGAGCATAAGAGATATATAAAAAAAAAAAAAAACTTTTACCGACCCCAAACCTTCAAGTGAAAAAAGAAAACAACAGAAATGCGTTGCTAAGCTAATAAAGCAAATCAGTCTTGTTTTCTCCAGTATGTTCAGAACTGACTGCTCGTTCAATGGAGGCACAATAAAGCACAAATAATCCACACTGACACATCTCCATGCAGCCAGTGAGGAGGAACCAATCCTTCAATAGATTATTCATGCCTGGGCGGAACAGGTGACCTTGAGACTTGGCAGGGTCGCCATGACTAACAATAAGACATGTGACACTGGCTGAGGCCACTAATTCATCGCCAGATCCAAAGCAGGAGGCACGGTGTGAATTATTGCCACCCCCAACCCTCCTCACGTACAGTCAGTACACAAGGTTACAAGCTGTTTTGGGGACACTTCATTATAATTGTATTGTGTGACATCCCTGTGTTTTCTTGATGGTCCAGGCACAGATCTATATATTGAATGGCTCATCGTGAGCTATGGGCGGCTCATCGGCCACTCTGCAGGAATGTCAAATCAACTGCCCAATTATTATCACAAGAAGCACACGCTTGGCTCTGTGCACCATTTACTGGGATTCGCAGACTTCAGTTTCAGAGTGCGAGGCTTCTGCTAGCACAGCGCTTGTCCCACTCATCAAGCTAATGATGTGTGTACGACAAATCTCATTTTACTTTGCGCACAAAGTCCCAAAGGCAGAGCAGCAACTCGAGACGACGCCATGTACACATATGCATCACCATGATTAATTTTTTTATGCATTTCAATTAAAAATACAACTGAATTATGTCATACAATTATAAAAATTATATAAATTATATAAACTATATATTCTATTTTTACAATAGATGGCATAAAAATTCTTATGATTTCATACAATGTTACAATATAAAATTAAATTATATTTTACAGTCTTCAATCAACAAATGATCACATATATGTATGACATCATAATTCAGAACACATTACAAACTGAATTGTCATACAATTACTGTAAAAAGTAATTATATTTTATTTTAATGGAATAAAATAATAAAATAAAATATATTTTACAATCTGCAATCAACAAATATACACATATTTATGACATCACAATAATTCAGTTTGAAATATACTGTATTTTAATAAATACATTACAAACTGAATTTTGTCACACATTTAAAACATCTCTCTGTTTTTAAAATATAGAATAAATTATATAAAATTAATTAATAAAAATCGAGTTTGAGAAAAAAAAGTTTTCAATTAAATTACAAACTGAATTCTTATGACCATGTTTTTTTTTTTTTTTTTTAGTATGGAAAAAATTATATTTGTCATTATTTTTTTTAAATATATTTTATTTATTTTTGTAATATATTGAATGACGACATTTTTTAAACTACATTACAAACTGAATTTTTAGGATGATGCTATGCACGTATGTGCATAATTGCTGACTGCTGTCTTATTTGGATCACGTCATACATTTACAATCGATTAAATGCACAAAATCTTGCCATCAAAACTTTGTGACAGACCATATTAATTGGACCTGGAATCACACAATTTAACACTGAGCTCTGTCTCAGCAGTCTAATAAGCCAACCATGAGAGCCGACATAATGAACATAAGTCCTCATCTTCACCCTCATTTGATTTTTGGCCAGAGAAACTTCCCTCTGAGCCTGGTGGGTGAGAGAAAGAGTGAAAAAGACAGGAAGAGGAATCCAGGCAACTTAAGAGTTTGAAGCCATTTAACAAACACCTCGCGCTCTCAGTTAAGAAGGAAGCTTTCAAATGCCAGGGTTTCTTTCTTTCCTCACTCCAACTCTCCGAAGAATTCGGGTGGCTGGGTGCTTTATTTGATTCTCCAGCTGGGAAGCAGAATGAGGGAGACAGAAAGAGAGACAGATAGTATATTCTGACTCAGTGCATTAAGGCCTCCTGCCAAATCTTTTATTAGCATCTCGTTTTTCAGTCCCGTCATTACGTTTCTCTGTGCTCATTCGCCAGTGACCCCTACCGATCTCAGGAATCTACACTACCAGCTTCCTGCTTTCCTTGGTCCATGCTGTGTCTCTCAGCCAACATCAATTTCCTCTCCTCCCTCCTTCTCTCAATCTGCTGTACACCACCAGCGGGCACAAACAGGAGGTGACAGTCCAAGACATCGGTTATAAATCTGCCCTTATGTCATAATTAAGAAACAAAACATCATGAGGCCATAAAGGAGTATGTATATATGTATATATATATATATATATATATATATATATATATATATATATATACAAATATATAATTATTTATATAAGTAATAATATAAAAAACAAAAAACAGAAGAACAAAAACGAGGTCAATATTCTGTTGAATGTTACATTAAATATCAAACATGATGTTAGCAGCTAGTTCTGCATGTTAGCATTCATGTGGACTGTGTGCATTGGCCTTACATCTGAAAAGGTGTGACATTGGGGGTGATGTGGAGTGAGGGTACATGAGAGGGCACAATTGCAGTGGGGTGGGGATCGTGAACACAGGCTTTGAGTAGAAAGTGTGATATGGCTGCGCAGCGTGAGCAGAGGAGCATCAGAGCGCTCGCACCTGTGTCCTGGCAGACTGGGGAGCAGTTGGTAGGGGATGAACGCATGTATGAGTGTGTGTAGTCGGCCTCGTACCTTGAAGGCTCACAGGGCAGCTGGAACAGGCCTCAAGATCTTTGTGACAGGCTGCTGCCACACCTTTCTGCATGTTTGAGCAGTTGAATATATCACTGAAGATCTCTCACTTATTCTCAGGTCTAAATCACAGCTCAGTACTGTTAAAAATGAGGTTTCTTTATAGACCAATTTGGAGTAGACGACACAGTTATGTCACTTGCAGCTGCGTGCGCATTGTGGTGGCAGAAAAACACTGGTAACAAGTGGAGGGAAATGGGTAAAATCCATGGAATAAGAGAAAAAATGTGTTGTGGCTTTTTGATTTTTATAGAATACTGTCATCAACAATGCCATTTGAAGCTAAATGGAGACGTTTAAAAGGACAGACTATGGATGAAACCTGCTATGATTACCCTATATTAAAAGCATACATTTTATATAAACAACAGGTCTACATAATATTCACATATGCAGTTCATACTGTATTAGCCCTACAGTTACAGCATGAAATACTATTTAAACCTATAACATTTTGCATAACATTTACCTATTTTATCTCACAATTCTGACTACTTTTTTTTTTTTTTGCAAATGCAGGTTTATGTCTCCTAGTTCAGACTTTATAACTCGATTTAACTCAACAATAGCGAGTTTGTCAATTCTGAGGAAAAAAGGCAGAAAGAAGTGTGTGATATAAACTCATGACTCTGAGCCAAGGGGAAAAGCGAGAATGATGAGTCAATTTTTCTTATCATAATTGTGAGATATAAGTTTGGAATTGCGAGAATAAACTCAAATTTACCTTTTTTGTTCTTTTATTCCATGCCTTCCATAGACTGCTACTTGAAAACTGTCATTTTCTGCCACCAGATAGGCCCCGCCCACAAAAAAAGCATAATCACTGCTTGCAAACACCGGATTGGTCTATTGGCATCATTGGTACCATGAAGAATCTTTAAAATCCATGAAATCTTTCCACTGCACAAAATATTCTTTATAGTGAAAAAGGTTCTTTTTTTTTTCTCCAGATTTTTAAGTTGTTTTTCACACTAAAGACTGGATTACACTACACAACTTTTAAAATCTGAACAGATCAAACACTAGGCATCATACACTTTCTGACTTTATAAATAGTTACAGAGGAAACAACTGGGAATCATACACTAAACGACTGAGAATCACACACTACCAGACTCACATAGAAACATGCGCCTCATAGCTAGGATATGCATGACAAATGAAAACAATATGTGTTCTAAAACTGGTTCAAACTTTCTGATATCCTCTGACTTGATGGGATCATAGTCTGCAGCTAAACAATCGGGGTCTGTGACCACCATACACTACAGGTTTTTCAATGAAATCTGTCAACTCAAATCTGCAGACTGACTCTGACTTTCGGCAATTAGTGTCAACTTGTACAGACTGCTAATCGGGACAAAATCTGGGAAAGTCTGCAAAACTCTTTCTGCTCGTCAAATCAGCGAAAGTCGCATGACTAACTTGAACAAGATCAAAATCTCTTGTTTCGGCTTCACACAAAACACCAGATTGTTCGGAGTCCTATTGGAATGACTGGATTACACCCATAAAATCAACGGTAAATGTGACCGCACTCTTAAAACGTAACCTTACTCGCTAGTTTTTAAGAAAAAAAAGGTTATTTTAGGAACTGTTCACTGAATGGTTCTTCCTTGGCATCCCTTTATGTGTAAGAGTTTACATACAGTAGATGCTGTTTTACCACAGTTCTTTATAGAGAACGCTTTGATCCAGGATAAGTTGGGAGGGGTGGTATGGTGGCAAATACCGATGGACTCCGGGGAGGCTCATCGACAAGCCTACTGAAAACGGAAAGGGAACGCGAAGATGCTTTAACTAAGCCAAGGACAAATGTCTTTCGATCAAACGCTTCTTTTCATTATGCATTCTCAGCCGAGCAGCAGGCAGCTAATGCCTGGTTAAGTTGCTCTAAGCCGAGGCCTCAGGGTAGGTCGCCTCCGGACTAGACGGCGAAGGAGATGACTCCAAACAAACACACAAAGCCGAATCAATGGCCATTCACACGCAGGACCTCCTTGAAGACGGAAGTTGGCAGAACGAGACAAAAGTGCAAGGCAGAGAATGGGTGCTGAAGGGAGGAGAGAGGTTAGCGAGAGATGTTTTTCTCCTGGCGCAGCAGGGGCTCAGCGTGGGGCTTACGGGCCTTAGCGCTCACCTGCGGGGGAAAGATCTGTTGGCCTTTCAAAGAGAATGTGCTAACCTTCACAACACACACATGAAAGGGACTTTGGAGGTGGAGGGCTGGGGCTACTTTCATGGATTGCTGGATGTCGCGTTTCAACAAAGCATGCTCTCTTGGGTGAGTACATACTCTCCTGTGTGGATTCGAATGGGGTGAAATTAGCTCCATTATGTGCTGTATAGTTCAGTGTGCTTTTGTGCCTCCCCCGAGTGTATTTATATGTTTGTCTGGCCGGCGAATAGTTTCTAGAAAAAAAGCATCCCAGATGATTTAATTCACCTGTATCATCAGGTTCTTCAGCAGCAAAAGAGGACTTCAGCATCTCAGCATCTTTGATCTCAGTGATCATACTCACGCTCAGATCTGTCCTCCACACTCCAGACGAGTTTACACACACTTCAAAAGATTGAACTCACATTACAAAATCTGCTCAAGCATATTCTCCTGGCAATGTTTGCATTAATGCACCATTATGCACTTGTGTGTGTATGTATAAAATACAGAAATAACTGTTAATATGATTTATAAAATATTTAGTTTTTAATTTTTAGATAGATTACGATATTATACTATTTATAATAAAAAACACACAAATAACAATTTCAATGTTATTTAAAATATAAAATTATTATTGGTATTATTTATTTGATTAATTTATTGTTTTAAGATTTGCATTACATTCTTTGTAGATTTTATAATATTATGTATATAAATAAAAATATGAAAAGTTAATGAAATTATATATATATATATATATATGTGTGTGTGTGTGTGTGTGTGTGTGTGTGAGTGTCAGTGTTTATATGCTATTTTGTCAAGTTTTGCTGGTTAGCATGAGCAGGTTGGTCATGATGTCATGATGTCAGTTTCAATTGTAATTCAAGTGTAATATTTATTTTTAGATTTTATATTAAATAATAAGTTGATATTAACAATGAAACATTCTCTTTGTTATCAGATTTGGAATCCTACATTATATAGAGCAACTCAGCAGGTGAAATCTATGCTGTGCTTAGCAATATTGTGAATTCATCCAAATAAAAATACTGCCTGCCTGTCAAATAGACTTTGAAAAGTCTTAATGAAACCTTGTGTACTCTCAATATTTGTGTATAGGACTAATTGGGTTTAGCGGCTGAATGGAAACTAGAGAGGAAGAAAGGTTCACACAAAGCAACGGTTGCACCACACAAGCGACACAAGGGCAGAAAATGATTTCTGATGACATGTACCTGAAAAAGACTGTAGGAATAAAAAATGAAAGAGGATAAAACAGGAAGAGATTTCTACCCATTGACATACACACTCTGTGGTATGTCTTTCATGTGCGCTGTAAATATTCAAGAGCTGCGGTGACTGGGGCGAGACACAGGTGCAGCTCCTCACCTGTTTGTGCATTCAGAAAAATTCAGCCCATTACAGCGCTGTGTGAAAGAACAGAAAACGATAGAAAAGGCTAAATGAAGTTCGCTGTGTCATTTACGCTTTTGCAATTAGGAACGGAGGAAGTCGCACTCATGCTGGGTGAAGTTTTTGTAATATCTTTCTAGTGAACGCGCCAGTTCACATTCAAGATCTCCTTTGGTCTTTGTGTCGTGATCGCACCACAGCAGCAGCCAAAGTTCATTCTTGGAAAAGCTTGAAAATCCGCTGCGGGATTCCACAGGTGGGAAAGAACTGGATAGCAGGTGCACACACACACACACCTACTGTGAATCAAGTCCCACTTGCTTCTATAATAACTATGGCTAATTACGCTAACAAACACACAAAACGCCTTTTTCGTTAATTGTATTAATTTGTTTTAATTTCCCCAAATGGAATTTATACAGTATTGTTTTCCCCCTTTTCTCTATTTTTCCATCTCTGTGTACCTTTGTATTTTATTTTTTTACAATAATAAACTAATGTTAAGCCTGGAAAGCAATGACTCATCTAATTAAAGCAACCCACCAGTTTTTCAGTAGTGAAAAATACAACGGGTGAAAAAAGGGGACTGTTCATCACTCGACAATTAATACATTTTCCAGAAGCTTCATATTAGTATTGACTAAGGAAGTCTATAATACCTGGATATAAAATATAAATCTACATTTATATTCATACATTTCCCTATTATCTCACAGAATTATACATATATATCAGCCAAACCTGACAAAACAGCATATAAACAAGTATTTCCATCATTCAAAAGCTAACAAAACCAAACCACTGCCCTGCATGGCTCTAAATAAATGTGATCCAACCGGAATAGTGACTGGCAGTAAGCAACTCTCTTTCTAAATCACTTCCTGTAATGTAAATGTCACTCTCGGTCTATGCTCCTTCCTTCCCCTTCTGTTTTCCCACAATTGGATTTAATACTTTTCCACGTGTCATCACTTTGTCACCGCGATGGTTCCCCGGAGTCCCATGCGGAGGAAGAGGATTATACGTCTGTCAATTATCTCCTTTTCTCCAAGATGCAGGAGGATTGCGGTGGCACGGCGAACTAACTAAACACACACGCTCAATGATGTCCAATCACTCATTACTAGACACAGCGGGTGTTATCTGTACTCGTGTTTACAACTTCACAGTAATGGAGATGGCTTTCAGCCTATTAAGTGGCAGAATGGGAAGGAAGGATGCGGGCAAGATGAAAAAAAGAGAGGAGAAAAAACAAGAATAAACTCGGAGAGATAAAGTGTGACCTTTTAATGAAGATGAGCGAACGATAGACAGGAAGATGGAGGAGGAAGATAAAGAAAGGGAATAAGTGAAAAGAAGAAATACAGACAAAGGTGTCTTTAATCCATCTCTCTTATCTGGATGAGTGTGCGCTTGAGAAAAACATTTAATTCTATAGCGGGATTGGAGTTTCAATCAAGTATTTGATGAACATTGCGGTAATTGATCCATTGAAGCCGGCCCTCTCAGTGTGAACATTGAGGGTCATAGGGAGAACGCTGTTGAATCTCATGAGTGGCTTTCAGTGGGACAGGAAGAGAGAACAGCCAGATCCCTCTCTATTCACACAGCTTGACACACAGCTGTTCCAGTCCTTTAATTTTGCGTTGGCTTCCTTGCACCCCTTTTAAACTGGCTGTCTATTGTGCCGTCCACTTGTTTCGTCCTCATTCTAATTCACAAATTGAGACATTGCAGTCGAGAGAGCGGCTGAGATGATGCATTTAAACTGGGGCTGTCAATTTAATTTAGTGTGATTAGTTACAAAAAAAAAAGAAATCTGCAATAAAATTTAATGCTATTAATTATGCCTCCTGACCCTGCAAATGCCGTAATAAGGGATTTCCTACCATCAAAGCAATTCATGCTTGAAGTGACACTTCATGTTTTGCAAATCCGCAGTCAGGGCTTAGTTGAAGAGTTGAATTACTTAACATGGTGTCTTAAAATGTGAGAGTACAGAAATAAACATAATAACTGCTAAAGCCACTAATTGTGATGTCAAATTAATGCTTTCGGAACACAATGTGGAAAATATTGATATATGTAAAACAAATTGCTGTTAATTTGATGAATTAACTGGCATGGGATGTACTTAATTTGATTACAATTTTACTAATCGATTGACAGTCCTAATTAAAAAAATTCTGAAAAGAATAAATGAATATACTTCAATTTTAAAGGCATATTTTGTCATTGTTGGTGTTTCTGTGAATAAAGCAGCTGTGGCCAGTGTTGCAATGGCTTAGCAACAGCTGCAGGGCCCCCACCGTAAGCAAGCCTGCCACTGACGGAAGGGCCAATCTCTGCAGCTGACACCAGGGGTCCACACACACACACACACACACACACAAACACACACTGTGCACAAACATGCAGCAGTTACAAAAGAGTTACAAAATGTGACATATGAAGAAAGCACATTTCCAGGGACCGAGCCTCTAGGAATCCTACAGAATGCACAACAGTTCAGGTTCAATAGAGGACCTGACCTCTTGAAATGCTTTCCAAGAATGTACTTCAAAAGAGTTACCATGGTAACAAATAGGTTTTGCTAAAATACCACAGTTATTGTAACAATTATTGCAAATAAATTATATATTAATAATAATCTTTTGCTCATTTTCACTAGAAATTCGCTAGAAAAGTGTCTAGATTTTACTGGATTTTACTGGAGTGACTAAAATTGGAGAAACCATAGGATTTTGGTGAAGAGTATGGTTAACATGATAATTTTTTTTAAGCAAAATTAATTGTATTTATATTTATGGGGTCTAGTTATATACACTACTGTTGAAAAGTTTGATGTTAGTGAGAATGTTCAACGTTTTTGAAAGACCTCACCAAAGTTGAATTTACTTGATCAACAATGCAGTAAAACAGGAATATTGTGAAATATTATTACATTTTAAAATAATTATAAATATTATTTTAAAATGTCATTTATTGTTGTGATGACTATAAATGTGATTCATTGTTGTGAATAATAGAAATGTTTATAAAAGAAAGAAAAGTATATTTTTTTTTTCACAAAAGTCTAGTGTCAGTTGTTATACATATACTGGAGTTACAAGCAAATAATAAACATGCATTACTGAATGACAACAACCTTCAAATGGAACAAACAAGAATAGCATGACTAAAGTAAGAGATAAGAGGATGGTCTCTCTGTTTAAAGTATTAAATGTCTGAATCCTGGTGCTAACCTGGTTACAGAGCAAACGAACACACTCTGACCGCACGTCTGTCCAGCTCTTATCCTGTATCTTCTGCTTCCATATCCTGCCACGCTACCTAGCTTAGCATGCTAGCAGATTTCCGTTTCACTTTATTAAATTAGCATTGACCTTTCCTTCTCCGACAGGCACGGCATTGCGCCGTCTAGAGCCTCACCGCTTCTGTAGCCTTCATATAAATAAATATTTACTCTCTGCTTCATAAATTTGATCAAATTACAAAGAGATGTTTGACTGAAATGCAATAAGAGACGCTTAGCCTTCGTGTTGTTGAGGGACACCCATTTGGAGATCTCACTTTAATATCAGATTTCAGCTGTTTTTAGCTACTAATTTATTTATTTTTCCACATTTGCAGATTGGTAATTTATAATGCCGTTTATGAAGAATACAATTTTAAGCATTATGAACTCCAATGACTGTTTTATTGACTCCCTCAATGAGAGTAAAATGATATCAACAAATTATTATTTTTTTCTTTCAGCGTTTAAATGGGTGGAAGAGACAGGGAAAAAAAAAATCCCATCTCTGATTCAATGTGGCACTTTAAGATTAAGGTCAAAGATTAGTGGGTTTACACAGGATAAGAAAAGGATTATATACGCTCAACAATGTTAAAACACCGAACTGAGATTTCATTAAAACACCTGGCTTGTAAACAACCTCATAATACATGTACATCTCACACCGACAACCAAACAACGCATTACTGAAGCCACTAAGCAAATATTTGTATTTAAAAGCACAGTTACTGTAGTAACAGAAGAGGAAGTGACATGTTCCTGAAAGAATATTCACAGCTGATGACAGACTGTGGTCATTGTAAAGCTGGTTCACTGGGATTAGATATTTTCCACGGGCTTCTCTGTTCTGAATTACAGATTAGATTTATGAGTGTCCTCATGTTTTCTCTGGAATTGGACAATAGTGGGGTGAAGTTTCCTTGGAAAAAATCATGCATTCTCATCTGAAACTGCAAAAAAGTTGGGTGAAAATCAGAACAGCTTTTGATTTGTAGATTTTCAGAAGAAAATATATTTTCAATGGAACAGTCACATGTGGGTGGTTGCCAGAGCATTGTTAGGTGGTTTATTCCAAATCCATGCCCAATAATAGCCATGATATTCACTACTAAAAGGATTGTTCATGCAATAATTTTAATTCTGTCATCATTCTCACATTCATGTCATTTTAAAAGTTTCCCCTGTGGAATACAAAAGAAGAAAAACTGTTTTTATCCATATAATGATAGTCATTGAGGCCCAAAATCACACTTTGACTATATGGGGGAAAAAAAAAAAAAACCTTTCTTTTGAGTTTCATAGAAGAAAGTCATACAGGTTTGGAACGACATTATGAGGGGTAAAAGATAAATATTAGACACTTAGATATCAATAGTGAGAAACGTGATGTTGTTGAGGAGGGATACTGAAAATACTCAGTGTTTTAAGACTGAGGTAGATTACAGCCAGGCTAAAAGCAGTGCGTAATTGTGCATGGAGGTCTCACTTTCTGCTTTAAGCAATAAAATCTTGGTCACAATCTGAGAGAGGTCATAAACGTATTTGCACTTGCTGAGCTGAAGCTAATTTAAACGAATGTGTCCCTCTCCACCACTGGAGTGTGAGGTTTACAGTGAATTCAAATGAACGAGCAAACATCACTGATTTGGAGCAGGCCGTGAGTTCTTTCAGAGCGACAAAGCCTGAGGTGAAATCACAATGAGGCGGTCTGTTTGAGCATGACTCTCTCTCCTCAGTGCAGGCCCAGGTGCTCGCTCTTCAGAGCCCAACAGCAGAAAATATCCCCCGACGGTGGCCATTGCACTTTGATTACTGGTCAGTGAACAATGAAGAATGTTCTAGAAACACTTGTCATGTTGATGTAGCAGCTGCACGCCCAACGTGCCTACGAGAGGCGATGGGGTGAGGCGATTGCGAGCGGCTGGTGGGAAACTGAAGCTCGGAGGCAAATACTCAGACAGGCAGCTCACGATCTGTGCAAAAACCGATTTTCGGAGGCAGGGCCGTAATTGGCAGCAGTGATAACGAAGCACGAACTGAATGCTTGTGCTTGTTTCATTCTGCTTTAACTGGTGGAAACCGGTTTACAGAACATGCGATTTCACAAACTCAGTTGGTCAATAAAGCAATACACCACAAGAGGGCAAAATTAGGCACAATGAGCCTAAAGTTAAACAAATCTCATTTTACACAATTTTGCTTCTATCTATCTATCTATCTCTCTCTCTCTCTCTATATATATATATATATATATATATGTATGTAATATTATCTATAATGACTTTTCCACCAGATTTAAAAAGTCCAAATATGCACTTTTTATTATGAGTATATAAAATGCTTCTAAAATGCTTCTCAAAGCATGTTTAGGTATTTTTGCTGGTAAACAAGACAAAAACATTGAGCAAGAAAATATTTTTTTTGCACTGCATTGTTTGGTTTTACCTTTTGAGATCTCATTCAAATGCCATTATCAGTTGCTTAGCTACAACAGCAGTGTTTAATATGTGTCTCATGCCTTCCCTTCCTCTTTAACAACATCCTCATCTAAAGAAGCATCATCATAATCTCCAGACGAGATTACTGATGGGGTCACTCCTGTATCCAGCCTGGGCTCGGCATGTAAGGGTGAAGGAGAAGATCAGTGGACCTGTGATCTCCAGATTTGCACTTTTTAATCAAGGCGGATTTTGAACACCTTCAGCCCAGATGGCCGGACTGATTTTTACAGACTACAGGCACAAGCCTGCATGTGACTGTGAATCTATAGCTCCAAAATAACCACCTTACGAAACACATTCACACACACACAACCCAATATAGCCACGGACGTAATGAGCACCATGGGATGTAAAGAGATAGCAAATCTCAATAATTGATCCTCCATGATGCTATATTGCTCTCTCTCTCTTTCTGATCATTGTTAATTGCTGATGGTATTTACAGTTGACACCATGGCCAAGGCGGTTCATCACAGGAGCACTGATCCTCTAGGCACACTCCCTAGATAATAAGAGAAAAGGTAATCTAGAGGCACATTTTTTAGAAAAAATAAAAAGAGTGGCGCTCTTCACCACCAAATGAGCCCACCTCAATTTCTTCAATAAAAAAAATTAATAAATAATGTTTTTTTCCCCCAAGTTGTAAACAAAACAAAGACTATTAGATTACATTTTACAATAATGTTTTCTACTTCAAAATTCCATGTTTAATTTAATGTTTTATTCATGTTTAATTAAATTTACTAGCAATTTACTTTTTTAAATTTACTTAGTTAAAATAGTCTAAAAAAGTCTAAGTCTTAATTAGTGTATTTAATATTATTTTACACTAATATTATTTCACACACACACACACACACACACACACACACACA
>NW_015540851.1:789399-811130 GCF_001515605.1 Sinocyclocheilus anshuiensis | reverse complement strand
ACACACACAGAAATGGTGCAGAATTTACACAACAAAATTGATTTTGAAATTGCATTTGAATTGGAATTGAAATTGCTAGTAAATATATATGTAATTACAAAGAAAGGACATAAGTTAATTTTAAGTAGGAATAGTGAAAATACTGAAATAGTATTTTCTTATAACATGTACTCCAATTACCTTTACTTACAACTTAAAAAAAGCATTTTTACAGTGTACAGGATGAATTAAACTTAGGTATGAGCAATAGCAACAGAAATGCTTTGTTTATCAAACCACACTAAAAAGGAGGTGAGAGAGATTGGGGGAAAAACAACCACATTTTGACAAGGTAACACAGTTGAACATCATACTGTATATCAAGAACAACATCCCTTCACTCCCTGACTTCCTGTTGTCTTGGGTGATACTTCCTCCCTGCTCTGTGTTAAGATAGTCACTGGATAAAGATGAGTGTGTGTAGTGAGACAATAGCTTCCCAATTAAAGCAGCTCTTCCACTGCGATTCCTCAAGGTGCTGCCATGTGACAGTTTAATTAACAAACCCTCTTATCTTAATTCAGCAGGAGAAAAAAAAGTCAGAATAATGCAACAAGCTGAGGTTATCGAGGAAAACCACTCCCAACATTTACACAAATGATCACAGACACATTCACACACTATATACTCTATATATCATGTAGTATCAGAAAGGCCTGTGTTGCTGTTTGCACGTTTGAGTAACTGTCACCCTCTGCTAATGAAAAAAGCTTGTGCTAAAGAATTATTATACGAATAATGGTGAAATGTCAAATAATGTAGTAATTATGAGCATAAGGGTGAGACAGGAAGTCAATAATGATTCATTAAAGTCAAATGAATCTGCACTGGCAACCCTTTTTATCAGTAATGCGACACATTTTCAAATGAAATTGATATTCAATGGGGGACAAAAAATATTATATAAAGATCTTATGATAAATATGATAAATTATTACAGTGTATGATTTTATATAAAATTATAGATATTTAAAATGTATACATTTATTTGTTATTGTCATTATTACTTTTTAGTGTACATTTCATTAAAAAAGACATTATAATATTACAATATAAAATGTATAATAAAATACAGGGTATTCAGAAAGTCTATGGGGATCATTTCTGATTTCATATTGACTTTAACATCACTGTGTAGGTACCATAAATCAGAACGATTAACATCACAGTAAGTACCACGGTAGGAGATACAGAAATGATCCATCGAATTACCATAAAGCACACAGACTCATTCACACAGCAACTTGTCTTTTGATTATTATTTGAACTGTAGGTGGCTTATAGCCCTCAGGAAACAACAGATCTGTACTTAAGCTCACCTCCTGAGGGGAGACTGCACGCCTCCCTAAAGCTAACAATCTGTATTGTTAAAAGCGCTATATAAATAAAGGTGACTTCACTTGACTTGACTCCCCTTCCTCTTTCAGTCCCTTTATCTCAGTCTATCCTCCATCTCGAAATAGTCTGAGAGTAGACAGG
Organism: Sinocyclocheilus anshuiensis; assembly: GCF_001515605.1. NCBI lineage: Eukaryota > Metazoa > Chordata > Actinopteri > Cypriniformes > Cyprinidae > Sinocyclocheilus > Sinocyclocheilus anshuiensis. Next base: position 809,612 of record NW_015540851.1, on the reverse strand, counting down.
ACATAAAAGAGACAGGAGGATGAAGTGGGCTGGGGACACGACCCGAGTCAGACTCGAACCCATGGCCGCCCACACATAAAAGTGCATCTCATATGCACAAATATTATTATAATCTGGTTTTACTTCTTTTATTTATACAGGAAATGATAGAAGTTGGGGAACTGGATCAGAAAACTCCCAAGTGGGTTTCAAATAATATCAGTGTTATTTTAATATTAGAATTATAGTATTTATTAATATTTTGAATTAGCTTCATTTAAATTTTTCGTTTTGTACATTTTGTCGTGCTTTTAGAATTTCTAGAATTTTACTTCCATTTTCTATTTAGCTTTCATTTTTTTCAGTTTTAGTCAGTTCAGTGAATAAATTGATTTTCGTTTTTTTTTTTTTTATTTTGTGATTTATCATAGTCTTATATGATTATAAATATTTATAGTTAACTTCATTTCAATTCACAAAAAAAAAAAATTTTAGTTTTAGTTAACAATAACATCACTTGTTAGAGCACTATGGCACATTGTGACAAAATTCCAACTGCTATTCCACAGCTCCGACCTCCTTTTTTATTTATTTTATTCCTTTCCCCCTCTTCTTATCACAACAGACACTGTTTTTTTTTTTTCTCCAGAAAGTAGTCAGAAAGCCACAATAAATATAACTAATAAATGAAAAAGAGCAGGTAAAGGCAGAAAACAGTGGTTTTGAGCATTTCAAACCCACCAAACTGAGACAAAATATTTCCCATCAGGGAGAAAAACCTATACATACAAGAACACCGTGATAAGCCTAACGGGTGCAAACAGCTTTCATGTGCGTCTCTCTCAAATCCCTTCGCAAGTGTGAATGCAAAGAGGCCTCCCACAGAGAGGTCGGACTTGGCTCGCTTAAACACAGCTTGAAGATGAAGGGGAGAAGATGTAACTTAGGGAGCAGAACATTGAGAATCTTCCATAGCTGTCAGAACAGGAAGTCATCATTTATAGAACAGGATAGGCCAAAGTCAAAGTCAAAGTTTATGTATAAAGCACTTTTTTAGAAACAACATGTGTTTACCAAAGTGCTGTACAAGCATGAATAAGGCAATATGACAAATAGAATAACACAGTTAAAAATATTATGAAATATTATAGAATAATGTAAAATAAAATAAGATAGCAGCTCTCACACAGTGATAAACGCCATACTATAAAAGTAGGTTTTTAAGCTAGACTTAAAAACAGTAAGTGTTTGGGCCTTCTAACATGTAAAGGCAAACTATTCCAAAGTCAAGGGCCTGCCACTGCAAACGTACAGTCACCCCTGCTCTTCAGCCTTACACGAGGGGGAACTAACAATGAATGGTCAGCGGACCTAAGTCCCCTCGACGGAGCATATGGCTGTGTTAAGTCTGAGAGGTATGTCGGTGCCAGACCATTCAATGATTTAAAAACTAAGATTAAAATCTTAAAATCAATTCTAAAACAGACAGGAAGCCAATGAAGAGAGGCCAAAATGGGAGTAAAATGTTCCAGCTTTCGTGTTCCCGTTAGCAAACGAGCTGCAGCATTCTGAACCATCTGCAGTCTGGTGAGGGAGGCCTGACTATGCCTACATAAAGTCCATTACAGTAGTCAAGACGGGATGAAATAAAAATGTGTATAATTCTTTCAAAATCTTTGAAACTCAGAAAAGATTTAATCTTAGAAAGTTGCCTCAGCTGGAGAACAGGATAGGCAGACAAAAGCAAGAGCAAGGGTGTTGAGCACGGAACTTTATATAACAATAAATATGCGAGATGACAGTGTTAAATTATGCAAATCTCCTTGTTTTCCGAGTGTCTAGTTCATTGCCCAAAAATAAAAATCATTTACGCATCCTCATGTCATTCCAAACCTGTTTCTGAACTATTTAATAAATATAATAATATTGCTAATATGTTGACTAAGAAAAGGAAAGTTTTTTTTTTGGAAAACACCACATTATGTTTTCTTTTGTACTTCCTTTTAAAAATGCCATTACTACACGAGCACACTCGAAACGCTTGCTGAAGACAGAGCACAGATGGGAAGAAGTGGCAGAGAGCCAGGAAGTGTGGACGCATCATCATAATCTCCTCCTGGGGCATCATCGGTATGGCGATGCTGGACAACATGTTTCCCCCACAGAGTTTGAGAGGCGGAGACAGACACACGCAAGTTTAAATTTACACAGAGGTACAGATTTATTCAAGCACGTACACATAGCATACAAGCTAAAGTAGAGTAGTGTGCCAAAGACGGGTCAGGAGGCCTTCTGTAGACCATGAAGGCTGCATAGCTCTTCTGCCCGGCTGTACCCACACAGCACACTCCATCGCAGCACGATTCATTAAACTAAACACTCCTATATGAGACCAGGGTCACGTTAAACCTCCACTAATGGCAAAACAAATGGTTTAATGCTAACAAGTTCCCCTTAAAGTTGGCAAAGAGCAGGAAATCTGAAATCAGACTTCATTTTTACGCATTGGCACTATATGTGCAACTAAGCTGTTTTGGGAATCTACATTGGGAATGGTGTAAAATCCTATTAGCCTCATAGTTGAGCCAAAATTGACCTTTCTGTTATCATTTACTCACCCTTATGTTGTTTCAAACCTCTATGACTTTCTTTCTTCTGAATGACACACACACACACACACACAAAAAAAAAATCTTTTAAGCTTAAAAGACTTAAAAAAATAAATAAAAAAAAACCCTTAAAAGATACAAAGTACCATAATCAATATGACCCCAAGTCGATTTTCCAAGTTTACAGGTCTGTGTGAAGAACAGATGGAAATATAAGATGTTATTAAATTAAAATCTTGACATCAGCCCGATCTCTCGTGGCATGTTCATGAGAGTTGCCTGCTTCATGAACAAATCATTCTTTTGAGTTGGATCTTTCAACACTGTAAATCCAAATAATTTGAGGTAGTCAGTTCAGAAATTCAAAGTTAAATTTTTAGTAAGCAGAACTGGTAGATTTTAATTTTGTTCTCATACATGTTAATTGCTCCTCACAATTCAGATTACTTAAAATGTGTCCGTTTTGTGAACTCAAAAGAAAAGTTCTAAACACTTTGAACTAATTTGTTTAAGTTTGCTCTACTCAAATCAATTATTTAGTAAGAGTTTACAGTGAATGAATTAGTTGATCTGATTCACAAAACCTGTCTGAATGATTTATTAATGAACCAGTTCTCGAGTTCACCTCATTGACTCAATGACTCAGTAAATCTTTTCTCACACAAAGCTATCGTATAGCTTCACAAGATACGTTAATGGTGCTTTTGTTCTGAAAGGTTCAATTCACTGTAACTGAAACAAGTGGCCAAGTTGTTCCCAAGAAGAAAGTAAGCCATACAGGTTTTGAAAGACATGAGATTGAGTAAATTATATAATTTTTATGTACAGTTGAGTTACTTCTTCAGATACTTAATATCTAGTGCTCGGCTTTACTCCTAACAGACCTTAAAGTGGTTGCCTTGAGGAAAGAGTTAAAATTAGTTCAAAGTCATTAGCATAAAAATGTTTCAGTTCTTAATGATTCATAAAACATTCCCTGACCATGAATTATTTCTAACCTGCTTCCAATCTGACACAGACATGAAATGCATATATACTGTATTTATATATACAGTATATACTGAGTGAGACTGCTTCCAGACGTCACAGAGAACAAGGTCCTTGCGAATTACTCTGAGCATGCGGTCACATTTAGCGCAAGCTGTTTATCGCATAAGAGGCCAGTGTGGATAAAAGAAAACTAATGGATAATTCATTATCACAGAGAGACTGATAGATCTCGACAAAAAAGTCGAGATTTTGATTTTGATAGACTTGACAAGGAAGGAAGGCAGTGTAGATGATTGGGCACTTGAACCAAGGTCGCCAATTTGTGTTCTAGCAAAAGCCCTGCTTAAGAATAAAAACCTCAGGAAACAAACAATAAGGGTTGATTATTATTTGATAGATCCAATCAATTTCCCTCCATCAGAAATGGAGTTTGCACAAGTGTTGAGAGTATGGTTTAAGCTCTGCCTGTGAAAACAGACGACACTGTCCAAGCAACAGCTAGTTGTGTTGCTATTTAATACCATTCAAGAAGCAATTTCAACTTAATCAAGTTGTTTGTATGAAATGCATGGCAGTTCAACAACCTGTTCAACAACCTTTATAATCCTCCAGTCAGACAGTTTTTTTCTGAAGTCCATTAGATCCTGTCATATCTCATCACAGGTCTTAATAATTCACTAATTAAGCCAAGAGTAATTATACACCCAACAATGCCTTAAAGTAAAAGGTTAGAACTAAAATGTGAGCCGAATCACCTGGGGACTAGACTCAACGCATTAATTAATCCAACATATGTGTGCTTATCAAAGTTATTAATCAGTTTAAGTGACATCAACCATGAGAAGGAAAGAAAGAGGGAGGGGAGGAAGGACAAAAAGTGAAGAAAACGATCTACTGCTATTCTAAATGTCAAAAATAGATCAGGCTAATAGGCAAAACTGCTTAGATATAACATTCACAACCCATTTTACTTTTTTCCAAGTGACATACTTTAGACAGAAATGGATACTGCACATTGAGACTTGATCCATTAGGAATTGACTGGATTGTGAACAGGAATAACGTGTATTGAAAAGCTGTGCACAACACTAGAAATGTGTATCGATGGGATCACTCCCCTGAAAATGAAACTTTTGTCAGGTACTCACCCACATGTTGTTCCAAACCTGTATGACTTTCTTCTTCTTTCTTCTAAAAAACCTTTTCAAAATCCCTTATTGTGTGTTCCACAGAAGAAAAAAACATGTTTGGAACCACATGAGAGTGAGTGAACCATCTAAATTTGAAAGTGCTGTTCTTGCCACTTGTTGTGGTTGGAAACACCATTATAAATCCAACCTATATGTCTAATCTTCCTTGTAATTCTGTTTTCAACAGGAAACTACATTTGTTTTGACCTACACATAAAGAGGCTGCATGAAAACACAATAAAGATAAACCAATCAAAATCAATTTGAATTTGCAGTGATATAAACAGAAAACTATAGACTCTACTTGACTGTTTGGTAAAAAAAGTCCACAAAAAATGGCTGTGACATACATCATCAGACATGGTTTGGGCATTTCCATCTGTCTGTAACTGTGTAAACTGCCAAAAAGTACCATGGGTCATGTATGACAGGAAACAAAGAGGCGAGCGGTTTTTGCATTAATACTGCAGCCTGCATCTGGAGCTGTCAGGTTTGTTTTATGAACTCATATGTGAAAATCTCTCAAGCACTGTTAAAGTATATTAATCTACCGCTGATGTTCTTGGGATATTGGATGTAATGGTTTACAGCCACTGTGCCCAGTTTAAATGCTCTACTCAAATCTGATTGCTTTCATAAAGCATTTTTCTATTCTTAGACAGTAAAAAAATGTTTTCAACTAAGAAAATAAAAGAAATGGCATTGTTGTCCAGGCTGAGCCCTGAAAAATAAAACCAAACACTTTTCTAAAAGCTGCCTTTTTTTGCCAAAAAAAAAACATTTTTTCCAACCTTTATGTCAGAGCGTTTGAACAAATGATAAGGTCAGATGCAAAAGATCATAAAGGACAAGCATGTGAGTCGCACTTTAGCTGTTCCGCACTGCGACTAGCCTCCAATTACCAATTACTAGCCTAAAGTTTTTCTCTGAAACAAGTCCTTGTCCACTTCGCTTGTGAGGTATAAATTAGCTCCTTGTGGATTAATACCTCCTAATTTCTTCATTCCAGCACGGGCTAGTGGGAGAAACACCCCGAATAGCATTTAGCACGTTTAAATGCTCTACTCAAATCTGATTGCTTTCATAAAGCATTTTTCTATTCTTAGACAGTAAAAAAATGTTTTCAACTAAGAAAATAAAAGAAATGGCATTGTTGTCCAGGCTGAGCCCTGAAAAATAAAACCAAACACTTTTCTAAAAGCTGCCTTTTTTTGCCAAAAAAAAAACATTTTTTCCAACCTTTATGTCAGAGCGTTTGAACAAATGATAAGGTCAGATGCAAAAGATCATAAAGAACAAGTGTGTGAGTTGCACTTGAGCTGCTCTGCGCTGCGACTAGCCTCCAAATACCACCGCTAAAGCTCTTCTCAGAAATGAGTCTTGTCCACTTCACTTGTGAGGTATAAATTAGCTCCTTATGAATTAATACCTCCTAATTTCTTTATTCCAGCACCAGCTAGTGGGAAAAACACCCCGAATAGCATTTAGTACACGTCAAATAATGAGTTTTCATTTAAGAGGAGAGGGAGATGATGAGCGAGCGGCCAATGAGAGCAAAGGAAAATTAGTCTACGGCTCCGGCGGGTCCCTTCTTAATCATGATCACACTGTACTGTGTGAAGAATAAGCCATTACTTATACAAACAGAGCATAATTAGTCACTACAGCGACAGGGGCGGCGGGCTAATGTCACAGATTTATGGTTTGCTCCCTCAGAAGGCAGAGGACACAGTGTCGTTATGACTCTCAAATATCAAAACCACGGTACTCGGGGCTAACGAGGTTCCAGCTTAATTACATGAAAAAGAGGTATGTGGGTATGTGCGCACATCCAGGCAGAAGGATTGGGAAATAGAGCAAAAATAGAAAAATCGCAATATTTGTTTTACAATATTCAATATTTTTATTGAAAACATGTAACAAGCATTTACCTATATATTTCTACTAAAATATTTGAATAGTAAGAAAAAAAATAAAACAAAAATGAAGATTTCCTGGAACATTTCTGAGCTGACACAAATGAAGCTTTGAATTGAGAGTTTAGAGTTTAAACTGATTCACAGAAGCAAATAAAACAACTTTTTACTTCTATGCTTTTAACCCTAAAGCCTGATATATGAAATAATAGTCAGAAAAAAATATATATTGTTATTGACCCTTCAGTCAAAATCTAAAAAGAAAAGAAAAACAAAACAAAAAAAATCTAAAATCTTGCATATGTGTTTTTTGTTGAGTATCATATTCCATAAATCAGGCTTTTACAGCTCATATAGCACCTCAATTTTATTCAGAGGCACAAACTGAGCCAAAATATGCAATTTGTGGCAGTTGCTTATATTTGGTAAGATGAATTTCTAATAGCTTGTAATATACAGTAAATTAATGAGATCTTATAGCAGTATAGCTGACTACTTACATAAAATGCAAATTAAGATAAATACAAAATATGGTACAAACAAACATTCCTCAAATTTCTGATGTATCATACTTCATACTTACATTTTAACATGATTTTTCTAAAAATGTAAATTAAAATAAAAAGACTAACAATATAACAGTTAATCTAAAGTTTACTTTCTAAAAATCAGTAAAGATTTTATAGCAAAAAGTTGATACATTGACAATTTAGGCTTTATAAATTTGTATATTAAATATGATATAGTAGGCCATATACAGTTAAAAAAATCTCGACACTCTCACAGTTGTAAGTCATGAGACAAAAGTAGTCATCAATCACTACAGGACAAGCAGACACAGGACATTTTTTCTTAACCTCAGGGAGGACTTAAGTTCCACAATGCGTCCGGTACCACACAAATACACTCACACAATGGAACAAAATTAAACTTTGTGTATTAAGAGTGAAAGCTAATCCTTTAAATCTTCCATAATAAAGGAAACAAAATTCTAAGCTCCTGATATTGCCTTTAAAAAGATTTGTAGCCTTTCCGTGGGATTGCGCTAGGTTAGTGGACTAAAATGCTTTAAGTGTGCGCGTCTGAGCCCGAGAGTGTGAATGAGTGAGGTGAGGACACAAAACAACAACAACAGTGATACATGAATGATAAGACTCACGCTACCCCAGATTGCTCAGGCTTCTAATTTCCCTCTCCAAATGTTTCTTCTGACATTCGCATGCATCAACTGGGTCATGCTTATTCAGTTAGAGAACAAAGGCTGTTGCAGGAGAGGCACTATTAATGAGGGCGAAAAACATCGATTTCGGGGTGATGAAATAATTATCTGAAACATCAACAAAAGCCTGCCATCTGACAGGCAAAGTTGCACACTTCCCATGCAAAAGAGCAGGTTTCACGGAAATAAAGCATCTTTCATGAATCACTATAAGAGCAGTTCACTTCCTTACTTGATTCGATTGACGCCACTGAATTGAGACATCTTTTTTGATCGGTAGAATTGAGATGCAAACCAATAAACATCAATTAATCACATTTACCAGACAGATGTCTGAAATATGAACCAGCAATCTCCCATATGGTAAGTGTTTAGGTCCTATGCGTACAGACACGTTAATTAGAGTTCTCGGCCGAGGCTAGCATTACCAGCTGTTGTCCTTAACATAAATACAACATTAATGTGATTTTTACAAACAAACAGGGATGTCGCCTATATATCATGTAGCCCGGGAACTAAAACTAAAACAACAAATCAAAAAACAAAACAACTAAAACTAAAATCATTAAAAAACCTTTTCATTGCATGAAAAAAACAAAACAAAACATGAAATGAACTAAAAAAACTCAAACTTATTTTATTTTGTATTTTTGTTTACTTTGTTGAAGTACTAAATAACCTTTCAAACCTAACAAAACCTTAAAAACTAGACAAAACAAACAAAAAAAAAATAACAACTACAATTTTAAAACTTCAACTAAAACGAAAATATAATATTATAAAAATTAAATATAATTCAAAATATTAATAAAACTATAATGGCAATGATTAAAAAATACTTATTAACACTTTAGTATAGGGACCAATTCTCACTATTAACTAGGTGCTTATTAGCATGCCTATTATTAGCATATTGGCTGTTTGTTGGAAACAGAATTGGACCTTAAAATAAAGTGCGACCAAAACACAACCCAGGGCAATATTTTGTCATACTCTACTGTGTTAATATTGAAATTTTCCGTAATGGTTTTTCATACTTATAGTTTATGTTATGAATTGCAGTGTGTTGTTTTTTAGATATTAAGGGACTTCCATAAACTCAACAGATAATGTAGTGTCAGAAAATTAACAGTAACTTTGCTGTTTTTCCGTGTTTTTTTTTTTTTTTTCTTACACTCTTTTCAACTATTCACTGAAAGGCTCTTTGGGGAACCAAGCAGACATATATCTCGATTAGAAACTGGGAGCCTGAGGTAGTATTCCGTATGCTAAATGTTTAGATAGGTATCTTAATAGCATGAATATTACTTCAATGGTCCCTGAAAACAGTCTTCAGTGCTCCCAGAAACTCTGTAGAAGTGAATGGACGTGGTGTCTTGTTGCATTTGAGAGAGCAACAAATCTCCAGCTTTATTCTGCTATTGAACAATGCTGTCCGAGACCGGCTACCATTGTTTAAGTTGCGAGAGTCATTGCTTAGCCCCTGGTAATTGCATTGCTGGTGATTTGTAATCGTTATGAGGGAAAAGCCGCTCTTCCTCACGGGACTCGGCAGGTCAGCTGCTTTCATGCTCACGAAGTCTCAGGCTATATATCTGCTACGGCCAAGCCTGTGCTCGCACAACTGTGCCATATCTCTCACCCTCGTGTTTCTAGGAACATGACTCAGGAAAATAGACGATCAGTTTTGATGCATGTTCTCCTTTACAAGTGAGAAAAAATAGAGAAAAGAATGTGATTAACTATTCTGCAATTTTGACTGATGAATCACCGCACCACTGCCGAGAGGTATCAAAAAATGAACAAAATAAATCAGAAGAGATTAGCTGACCCTTCAATTTGTCTACGTTGTTAGTTGTGTTTTTCTCCCGACTGCGAGTCAATTACATTATTGCGACATGTCTGTTATTGTCAGAATTGATAGAGAACAAATTCAAGAGCTTATATGGCTAAATCTGATGCGCGGTGACAGCTCTACCTCGCAATAAAAAAAGAGATATGAAACTTGTCAGACATGAAAAATACACCGCCGTCTAAAACTGTAAGATTTATGATATATTAATGCATATTTGAGTCACTTTAAAGGATGACAATGACAATGATTACTCTTACTGACAGTCGGCTTACGAAAACATTGATGACAGAGCTGAGTCTATTCCTGTGAAACTCAAAAAAGCCCTGCTTCCAGAGTTTCTGCAATATAAACTTCAGTAAGATACATTTTGGAGATTAAGAGTTGTGCAAGAGGGAAATCCATACAGAACTGCTTTACAGAAATGAAAGGATCAATGCACGTTTACTTTGATTTAACCAACTGGGATATGGATCAAATTGTAAGTTTATGGTTTAAGCTTAAGCAACATTATAAATGTATTATCTGATATCAATATATTAGTTCCCTCTGATTTTAAGGGCATTTATGGTCAGTGTTGTTATTATTAACTAAAACTATTACAATTGTTTTGGTTAATTCAAATAAAGTGAAAGTGAAAGTGAAAGTGACGTGACATGTGGCCAAGTATGGTGACCCATACTCGGAATTAGTGCCCTGCATTTATCCCATCCAAAGTGCACACACACAGCAGTGAACACGCACCCGGAGCAGTGCATTTTTTGAAGCTGAAGCTTGTGATAAATATCACAAGAAAACCTAAATTAGAAATGTTGAAAAAAAAAAGAAAGAAAAAAAAACTGAAATAGAATAAAAGTTAATAGAAAAAAAACAAAGCAAAACAAATAAAAATGACAAAAGCACATAAATTACTAAAACGTACCAAAACCTTTACCTTTCTGTGATAATTATTTAAATTTGTTTAATAATTATTTTGTTTAAAAAAAATATGTTCTGTTACTTTTGTTAATTAAACCTAATAAGTCAAGGTTAGCAAGTGTAATATTAATAGCATGTATAAAAAACTGCACATTTTCACCACAAGCCTATGCTTTATCTGAGCAGACATTTGAGTCACACAGAATGTGCGCGTGTCGTTGTGTGTGTGTGTGTGTGTGTGTGTGTTTACTGCGGCTCTACCATCTTAGAAAACAGGCTGATGTCTTACATGGCAGTCATTTACACATCTTTCTTTATCTGTATAACACAGACCTGCTTTTCTTTGTAGAAAAGAGAGAAGAAAACAGATGAGGAACTTAAGGAAAAGAGATGAATGAAGCATTGTGGAAAGAATTGACAAGAAAGCCAGAAGTGCTTATATATTCCATTGAGAGTGTGTATGAATAGCCTTGTAGAAGTGTTGTGCCATTTCAAAACACCGCACCATCATCTGAACACGGCTGCATTATATGAGCATTAAACTATGAATGACAGGAAATGACCTTTTTTGAGGGGGAAAAAGAAGCCAAAAAAACACATTCAGATCTGTCAATATGAATTCCGCTAATGCCTGAGTGCCAGGAAGAGGAGGTTACCAAGGCAACAAGTGGGAAAAGGGCATCAGTTAGAATGCCATTAATTAACAGATTTTGCTCCTTTGAAGTGGATGTGTTTAAGGATCACAAAGTGGGATATGCACACAAAAATATATCAGCCCTTTTAAGTATATTTTCAGAGTGCTTTACATTTCTTGATTTGTTTCCTACCTGAAAAAAAAAATCATCTCAGCCCCTTTATCACACACCAGACAACCTGGCCAGTTATTAAATTGCGGTGCGTTTATGCGTATCTTTTAGTGCTTTCCGTTTGATGCCATGTACAAAACAGGTGTGAGAAAAGTAATGCGCAGTTCTTAAGAGACAACGAAATAAACGTCCTTGATCTTAATGTGCATGATTCTTCAGAGCATGCTATTCTGAAGGAAAATGTAATAACTTTCTTTGCTTTCGAAACCGCCATTTCTGCTAATGCAACCACAACCTGCGTAGGTGGGGGAAATTAATGTCAATTAATAGTATCATAGCTTAACAAGTCTGATCCAACCAAATCCCAATATGCCCACTGGATATTTTATGTCTGAAATGAACTCTTTCACACCATTGATGGGGAAAAAAAATGAAGCTAGAATATTTTTTATGCTTTTATGTATGTTTTATGCATTTTATGTATATATATATTTTTTTTATTTACGCAGAGGCTTTGTTCTTTCTTTCTTTTGACAACCAAATATTCTGGGGGCCATGAAAAGTAATGGCATTATTGGTCCTTGATATGAGGGCCTTTATTAAATTATTTTTAATTAAACTATTCCAAGTTGCACGCATTATGAATGCTGTTTTTCATGTCGACTTTAAACACTTGAGTGTTCCAGCACCTATTTAGTTTACGAAGGTCCTACTGAATGAATCATTTATTGATGAATGAATCATGTTGCTAGAGGAGAAGTTAAACAAGGCTTGTAGAATCAGGATCATAATCGATATGTCTGATCAGACCTTTCATCTGAGTGTGGTGTTCTGATGCATTTTGGAGTCTTGCTGTAGCGTCTGTTGTTTCCCAGAGCTCTGCCTCCACCTGACTATTCAATTCAAAGCATTGCAGCGGCCACGGAGAATCAATCAGCCGTCGCTCTCAGGTAGTCTCAAAACTATAATGCGTGTGTGACCAAGCATCACAGCGCTTTGTTCCAATAGATAAAGTGGGTAAAAGAGATCTTGATTACTCTGCCAAAAAAAAAAAAAAGTGTGGGAAATGGGTGACTGGGTTCGTGTCTGGAGAAAGATATCCGTTAGCTTTCTCATTCATCTCCATGGCAGTTGCTTGGCTTGCTAACGTCTTTATTTGAGTAAATGTCATATAACTAATCACTCTGGAGCTGCACGAAAAGGACATCATGATGATGCTGATTGGCTGATGGCACTGCTTCAAATATTTCATTGATTGTCCTGTGACATCAAATGCAAGGGGAAAAAAGTACATAAACCCATTTCACACTTTTACAGTTTTTTTTTGCAACTGCTTACACACATTTTCAAAACTTTGCCTCTTTTTTCGAAACTTTACACACAAATCCAAGAATAGCACAAACAAAATGCAAAATGCCTCACATCTCTTGCAAAATGAAGCACTGCATTCAAAATATCACAAACACATCTCAAAAGCAAACATTTGCAAAAACCTTTGGCGTTATATTAATTCCTGTTAGATTTTTGTGTGTTACATAGAGAATTGTGTGTTGCTTTGCAAAAAGTGTTTTATGAAAACTGAGTCAAAGGCCGAGAATTAGCGTATGGTTTTGCAGATTTGGTGTGTGGTTCTGGTGTTTGAGTGTCAGGTAAAAGAGCAGTTGAAAAAAAAAAAAACTGTAAGAGTCCTTTTAAAAAAGCCACTATAAAGCCACCATAATGGTCTAGTTACTGTTAACTGGACAATGATTAATATTGTTAACTAAAAGCAAACTTAAAATAAATGTAAATATATTAATTTTTATTGCAAAGGCAACATTTCTCATTTTCTTTTAGCTTAACTCTACAAGAACTAAAACTAAAACTGAACTTAAAAGTAACTACTGTATATATAAAACAAAACTAAAACAAAAAAAAAGAGACAAAAACAAGCAACACATTTACTAAAACTTAGTTAAAATTAAACTAAAATTGAAAATTAAAATAGTAAAAAAAAAATATATAATAGTATATCAATTGAACTAAATAATGTCTAAAACAATATAATATTAAATAGTATATCAGTGATACTAAAATAGCACTGAACTGGACCAAGCAAACTGGATAAACCTGGGAAGACAATGGTTCAATTATTACAATAATTTATTTTTCTATTTCAGTTTCTCCCATTTTGCTCCTTCACATGAATAATCTGAAGCATTACAGTGGAAAAGAGGTGAGACAATTTGATTATCGTGCTCCAATCAAACAATTAAGGGAGGTCATCTAGAACACTTACACAGCAATCTAATGGGACCATTTCACGCACGCACACGCACACATTATCGGAGGTACACATCTCGGCGCTTGTGTATAATGGGCCGGTGTTCGTAACTCGCATACGTGCGTATCGGTCCGTATGATGGCCGCTGATGAACACATTCCAGGTTTAGCCCTTGCTGCAGGCAAGACGTTACATCAATTAATCAACAATTAATACAAAAATACTTTTCTGCGTAATTAATACACAGCTCCCAATTTAGAGACCCTAATTAATCAGTTTCACACTAGCACACGCATTGGCGTCAAAAAGAATGGAGGTAGAAAAAGAGGGGAGTGAAATAAAATAGACAGAAAAAAGAAAATAGTGTGTATTAAAAATATAAATACATAGCACACTCACATATTGAGTAAAATAGTTCATAAAAGAAAAAAATGGCATTCTGGGATTGCCGTGTCTGGAAAGGATACTTACATTTTGGCCATAACAACATTTTAAATTGCTGCCCTCATTTCGGAACAGCATTCCCACTGGGAAAGTACTTATGATGCCTTAAAACAATGTCTAGGTAGACAGCTTGCAAGGTTTTGGAACAGAGCTCATGTTTGTTCTAAGAACAACTGATCCAATTAAGAGCAGAGAGAACAAAAGAGTGAGAGGAACATGGCAGATAAAACTAACTCTCTACAGGGATAAAAACATGACACTAGATCCATGAGGGACTGCGGCTATATTTACAATGCGTATGTCTTTTCAGTTATGATTCCTATAAATGTGTTTGGGCTAGAGGGTGAGCATAATTAAAGTAGATAGTGAGAGGGAAAGAGAGGAAGATGAGTATTGTCTTCTACTTCCCTCTGTTGTTTATGTCTGTCTGAACAGGGTCTGGTCTCTCTCTACCGACTGAATTACGACTTAATACACAGTCCAAGGAAACACACACACAAACACACACTTACACGGGCATAAGAAATTCACAACCTTGAAAACTAGCCAGAGTGCATGTCCGAAAGGAAGTGAAAACACGCATGTGTATATATACGATTGTCATACAGGCAACTAAATGACCAAAACTTCAACATGACTTGTTCTGTTTCTCTTTTCATTCTCATCTCTGTATTTAATTCTGCCCTTATGAATACACAATTTGCCATCAGCAATAATAGTTGTTGGTACAGCAGATAGTTAATATTCCAAGCGTGCATGTGTATCTAGAAATACATCTAGCGAGTGGATTTACAACCAGGGGTACGCATACCTGAGGAGGTACTTAACTCTTTCATGGAGAAAGACGAACGAACAGAACAGAACAGAACAGAAGGATCCACAAAGGATTCAGTTTTCTAAAGGGTTGTTAGCTCTTTCCCCGCCAGCATTTTTGAAAAAAGTTGCCAGCCACCGCCAGCGATTTTGATGATTTTCACTAAAATTTGATGGCCTCCAGTATATTTTGCTGTATGAATATTTGAATATGCAATAAACCAAAATAAAGCCTCTACTTTTAAACAAAAAAAATCTGTTTTATTCTAGCTTAAAGCATTCTTTTTTTATCAACACTTGTAGGTTTCATAAAAATGTATAATTTTGATCAAAAAGGTGAGAAAATCACATTTTTATCAAAAACTACATCTGGATAATATTCAGTACGATTATCAAAGCATAAATCCAGTAAATCGCTTCCTTCAACACCTCCAAAACTTGCACAGACATATACCACTTCCTGGATCAACATTTTACTCCATAACATTATGCAGTTTTCATTTATATGCTGTCTATTGCTGATGATCCCATTATTTTTCATATGCATCTGTTTACATAAGAGATCGCTCATTTCTCCGTCCTGTTCACGTGTGTTTTTTTTTTCGGGAGGTTTTGTACTCATTCAGAAGATGTGTAATAGCGCCCCCGAGTGTATAACAGTGAAAACACGAAATGCCGTAAAATCTCGTCTTTGGCGGGGAAGCGTTTTCTTGTAAAAGACGAGATAACTCGTCAATGGCGGGGAAAGAGTTAAAGTCAATATGAAAAAGCATTTTAGTTTTGTAATGTGACACATTTAGCAGAAAAACTGGATATTTAACAATAAAATAACATGTAGGATGCATGGGACTTTTATCAATTGGGAATTAACTGGAAAGTTCTATACCACAATGAAGGCATTCTTTAACATTATTTACAATATTCTTCCCTCCTGGTGACATAATCCGAGATGGAAAGTTGTTCAGAGGCAGAACAATGTGAGATTTTTTGCAAATCAGTGCAATTCTGAAGATTTCATTGATCATCAATCATAGTGCTGATTGCCTATATATACAGACATTGGGCAAAGGTGGATTTGTGAGGCACACTGTTTGTTACTCGACTATTCCTCACAATGTCAGATACAATTGTCTGAGAACTGTCAAAACTTGTGAAAGACAACCAAGCTCAGGTGTCTCATTAAAGGGAGAGGAAGCTATTGGTAAGTCAATTTTGTTTCCACCCACATGCAGTATCGAAGTTTAAAAACGAATGATTTTAATAATGCATGCTTTAATAACATTAAAGTTATTTACACTAAACCTTATCTAGTGTTACATAAGTCAAACTCAAGGAATGAAAGATTAGGGAGGATGATACAGTAGGGAAAAGCAGGCAGAAAAAGAGAAGTTCCTATTTCCTAAATAATGCATCAAACCCAAGCGGCTCCTCACACACACAGACTCATATCCACTGGCCATAACTTGCTGCAATAAACAGCTATAACACTCCACTGTTAAAGATACCGCTATATCAAGCTGCATATGCAGTGAAACAACGTTCACTCCACTGCAATGTTGTTATAGCCATCCAGCAACTGTAAAATATCAATTTCAAAGGCTTTTAACGCAGATTTAGAAGATGGCTGTAGTGGGGACGGTCTAATGTTGGAGGTGATAATGCTTACAAGAGGACACAGGGGATCTTTAGGCTACCCTGGGCGTTCTCTAGACTGTCATGTGTCATCTCTGTGTGAGAGAGAGCTTCAAGCATCCCTGTCTGAGAGAAGATATGCCCAGCCCTCTGGAGTGATATTGGCAAAACAGACAGCCGTTCCCAGTTAAATTGTCTTGTAGAATGAACATTGATTTCTATACTCAATAGAAGAAAACATAGGCAGGAAAGCGAGTAAAGTGAGTCTGGCTATCAAAAGTGAACCGTTTAAGACAATAAATTTACATACTGGTCAGAATAGGCAGCATATTTTATTTAACGCAAATTAATATAAGATTAAATAAGTTACAGTTTGTTTACTATGCCATACTCACGCTGCTCAGTGTCCATGTTTTATTGAGAATAGCTTTTGTCTTTCCATGCAGAAAAACTGTGACTTTGCTACCATAAAATGGTTCAATAAACACAAATACTGAGTGACTTTCTAGTTAATTTGTGTATTTTTGCTCAGAAAAAAATTCAGTCAAAGTCAAAACTGATTCAAAAACTGATTGAAAAAATGATTCACTGGATAGTCAGCCATTTTGTTCCTGAACTGTTTTTGAGCAAATCTGTTTGGTTGAGTAAATGATTCAATGATTTAACAATTAAGACACTCAGCTGCTTAGTGTCTGAATGAATCAGTATTTTTTAATAAATCAGTTCAGTGAATGATTAATTCACTCAGACAGATGCTCGTCACCACCTATTGGCACCTACTGGAATAACATGCAGAAATAATCTTTAACAACTACAAATAAGGATAAAACACATACAGATCACTGTCAGGTTTTCATTGTTCATGGCTAAGGTTATTATAAAGCTTGTTGGACATGCGACTATTGCATCTGTAGCTCTTGTCTCTGTGTGAATGTAAGTGAGTCACACCGTTAAACTGGCTAATTTCAGCCATTCTCCAACCATTCCCATGCACCATTAAATGACTACATTCTCAAAATATGAAACATATGGACCTCTTTAATTGGCCAATTTCTCTTGTTAGTGCATTCAGTCTATTCCTGAATCCAAATGAAAGCACACACACATACACACACAAGCCAAATGAAGGCAGACAGGCTCGGTGTACTCGTCCGCTGCCTCGGCTCAGATAGCGGTAGATTCCCCTCTGTTCTATTGATTAATTGTGCCATTATATTTGATGTATTGCTTTCTGTGGCCCATTTATTCTCTTTCTTTCATGTTTTTTTTTTTCCCTCGGATTGCCATTTGAGGAATACGGCAACCGGTGTAATAGTCTTCAACATGACCCAACAGACCTGGGTTTAGATGAATAAAACCATCTTTACAGGCTTCCTTCCTGAACGAGTTCAGTGGAAAGGGAGCATGGGACTGCTTTCTTATCAGAAGTTATTGTTCTACCCATGTCACGACTAATTTGTCCCATCAAGAGAGACCTAGAATAATTATTCATATTTAATCAGGTGGAGAATGTGACATGGCCTGCTGGATGATAAGTCATTTTCCATGTTCCATTATCAAAATTTAAAGGAAGCGCCTCCCAGCGCCTAACCAGCACTCACTAAATGGAACGGTTAGAGTGGTTTGGCTTATACAATCATAATAGGCCTGCCTGCTTTGATAAACTGAGAACGTGGCTAGAATACAAGAGAGAGAGAGAGAGGGTGCAAGAGGGAGAGGGAGAAAATAAAAGATGGAGGAAAGAGGACAAGGAAAATAAGGAGTCTAAAGATGGAAGGTAGTTTGAAAAGCAAAAGAGCGGGAGAAAGAGATGAGCTGTTTTGAAAATTAGAGTGAGACAGCAAGAAGATTCAACTGTGGTGAGATCAGCAAATTAATAACTGATTGAAGACTCAGTGAAAGGACTGAAAGCTTAATTTGAAAAAAAAAGGAAATGCATAAAAAAACGGCAAAGAGAGAGAAGGCATAGGGTACAAAATGTAAGGTCAAAACAATATTACACATATACATATATATATATATATGTTATTTTTTGGCACATTTGTAAGGAATGTTAAATGTTAAATATATTTTTAAATGATTGAAAAACTAGATATTTGACATTTATTTTAAATGCAATATTGAATAATAATTTAATAGTTTTATTCGTTTTTTTATATAATGTTTTATAATATTATAATGCACACACACATATGCATTATAATATTTGTAAGACATTATATTTAAATAATATTATTATATTAATATTATATATATTAGTGCTGTCAAAAGATTAATCACATCCAAAATAAAAGTTTTTGTTTACATAATATATGTGTGTGCACTGTGTATATTTATTATGCATATATAAATACACACAGATGCATGTATATATTTAAGGAAAATATGTTTATATATTAAATATATTTATATATGATATAAATTATATGAATATAAATATATACAGTACATGTAAATACATGTAAATATTTTCTAAATATATGCTGTATGTGTGTGTATTTATATATACATAATAAATATATACAATACACTCACATATATTATGTAAACAAAAACTTTCATTTTGAATGCGATTAATCGTTTGACAGCACTAATATATATATATAATTTTTTTAAATGTAATATATATGCATTATAATAGAATATTTAAAAGTTCCGAATTAAAAATTTGTTATGACTACAATGAATGGAATATCAATGCAACAGTTTGTTAAAATGATGTACTATGTTCTATATGATATGTCAAGGAGGCCTCCA
This sequence comes from Sinocyclocheilus anshuiensis, assembly GCF_001515605.1. Classification (NCBI taxonomy): domain Eukaryota; kingdom Metazoa; phylum Chordata; class Actinopteri; order Cypriniformes; family Cyprinidae; genus Sinocyclocheilus; species Sinocyclocheilus anshuiensis. The sequence goes on along the minus strand of NW_015540851.1, from coordinate 790,224 downwards.
AGGTGGAACATGACAAAAGCTAGCACCTAGTAGTATAAAACCATGGGACACCAAGATGTACTGCATTTGTGGAATGCGCCAGAAGGAGACGGCTGAAAACCAGAGTAAAACAAACACACACTCAAGGAACAAAAGGAATGTCCAACAACGATGAGTGTATAGCAAAAAGAAAGAACGTACTCGGTTACTAACGTAACCTCGGTTCCCTGAGATACGGGAATGAGTACTGCGTCTTGCTTAAGACGCATATGGGAACAGTCCAATAATGCCGTGCTAATGTAGTGCAATGACTAAAGCTATAACTTCCATAAGCAACCAATGCTTATAGAGAAGTCAACAATAACCCAAGGCTAAGCGGGCTGAGCTTTGTAGGTCACATCCAGGGAAAAGAACCAGTCTCTCAAGCGAATTTGCGCGAGGATCTGTTTCAGTGTAATCATCCTGAACGACCTCCTTATGAGGGCGCGATCTAGGTGTCTGAGATCGAGGATGGGCCGGAGGCCATCATCTCTTTTGGGGACGAGGAAGTAACGGCTGTAAAGGCCTGACTCGCTCTGGGCTGGAGGAACCTTTTCCATGGCTCCTTTTGCCTGCAAATTCATCACCTCTGAGCGCAGGACGTGAGCGTCCTTGCTCTGCACTGAGGTGGGGACCACGCCGCTGAAGCGCGGGGGTCTTCAAGCGAATTGGAGTGAATATCCTCGCTTTATTATCCCCATAACCCATCTCGACACTCCGGGGATGGCCTGCCAGGCCTCGGCCCGAGTGACGAGGGGTTGAATTGACTCGGGTGACTGGCCTCACGGGGGCAGAACACTTACGAGA
>NW_015540851.1:777091-786053 GCF_001515605.1 Sinocyclocheilus anshuiensis | reverse complement strand
TGGCGGGCTTCGTCGCCATAGGCTCGTGCAGCTCCGCTGCCGTGCCATTGGTTCGTTTTTAAAGCCCTGCACGAACCAATGGCCGTGCAGTTTCACTGTGTGAATGAAATAGGCTTCAGTTCAGGAGAAAAAAGGCTTTTTCCCATATGCGTCTTAAGCAAGACGCAGTACGAGTGAAGTATCGAAAGGGAACTGCAAGAAAGCACAGAAAAAGAGAGAGCAACTCAGTCTTTGGTTTATAATGAAGTTCCTGATGTTGAAGGACTCACCCTGCTCAAGTGGTTGAGGCTTCAGGCTAGTGGCCTTCATCTTGAGCGCTTCCTTAGCAGACATGTCACAGCAGGAGCCTTTATTAGTGTCCTGATCACTATCCGCTTGGTCGCTGTCCCCGTGGCCGCTGTCTCTGAGACTGGCTCGCTCTGGATCTTTGAATGTGGAGCTGCTACAAGTCAGAAAAACAAGACAAAAACGATCAAACGGATTAACCCGGGCAAGGATGCATAGGTTTTTAGTTCTTATCTGAAGAACATTTGTGTGCAGGGGAGTTTAAGACAAATAAAGCTGAGAAAACTTAAATAGGCCTTACCTTTGAACAAACTGCTGCCTGTTACCCATGTAATTGGGCTCAGCAGGAAAATTGTCTGTCTGTGAAGGAAAAAGGAAAAGAGTTTACATCTTGCACAACACTGAAATGTGTCCTGGTGTGCGACAGAATCTCCTGGTGAAAGAGATTGATTAATTATTCATAAAAAAGGGGGTGGGAGAGAGGGAGAAATGGAGGGGGGCTTTAATCCTTAGATTTGTGCATTTTAATTAGTCAAGGAAACATGCTAATTAAACATCCAAAACACTCAATTGCACATTTGTGAACTTAATGACCTGTTAGATACAAATAAGAGTGGAGGAGCACAGCAGAAATGAAATGAAGAGGAGGGAGTGTGTTGGTGTAAGAAAATGAGAGGATGAGTTGTTAAAAGCTTTGCACACTCATCCACACATGCACAACCTTCTTTATCCATCAGGGAACTTCCCATTCAACTCTTGTTCGTAATAGAAGCTAATTGTATTTACTTTAGACTGACACTAACTGTAAAATAAATACACAGCATTACAGCGATGCAATCTGATCTTCATATTCACTATTCACTGCCTGCACTACGGTGTTGTCTTAATGCTCATTAATGTCTCACCGAGAGCTTATTTTATAGCAATATATTTGATTTAATACCTTTTTTATTTTTCAAGGTTTATATAATTTATATCTCATGTATACATAAGAGAGAGAAATGTATATATACATTTTCCTCTCTGTTTATTTTATGTCTGTTTTGACTTTGTGTGTGTATCGACACTTTGACAATATTGTATGTATGGGGGAAAAAAACAATCAATAAAAACTTTTATTTATTTTTTTCTTGTTGAGAATCCAGTACATTTACGATGAGCGATTCTCACAGAAACACGCCTGTGTCATACATTTATTCAAAAAAATCTAAAAATAAGAAAATATTTTTATGTAATATGTAGTAATTTTGTGACCTTGTGACATTATTATATGACAAGTAAGCACATTTTCTCCAAAATTCCCATTTCCCCTCATTTGTAATTCTTACTATTATAATATAGTACTGTAATACAATAATTTTACAAAACTGGTCATTAGTACCAGTTACCCGTTTTGTAAAAGTATTGTATTCCATTACATTATTATTATATTATTACATTATCCTATTATGATAAAATTATATTTAAATATTTATTATTTTTATTTAAATCATATTAAATCAGAATTTGTTTTTAAATATTCACATACAGTTATCTTGAGATTTTTCTTACACGGTAAGCATATTTACTTCAGCTCAGAAGACTTTGCATATCTGATCATTATATGAAAAAAAGAATATGTCTCAACGTCTACTAATCAGTTCCGCCAAACAAAAACAGAGCTGAGCAATAAGAAACACTTTATTGAGTAGCCTAAACTTCACCGGTTTGTCATTCTTTACAGATTTATATCCACTCCTGTGTTTCTCTCTCTTCAATGGCTGACGATGATCAAAAAACGATAACCCCTCTCCGATCTCTCTCCTATATGGGTTTCAATTACTCAACTCAATGTTACATCAATGTTGCCACAATGTGTTTGCTCACCAACTCAGAGTCAATACGGAGTGGAACAGAAGAGAATCTGTACTCAGCTGTGGTCCAGACAATATTGACACGGCTAAACACGAGACTGAGGGAGACTAATGCATTGGTTCATTTCTCCTCTCCCTCCCGTCCACATCCACTCTCCCTCTCTCTCTACACCATCATAAAACCTCTCAGACATCTTGATAGTACAGTAATGCAGTGCAGAAACATTCTTTATTACTAACATACGCTTTTATGCCTGACATTACCACATGTACTCGGTATATAAAAGTGTTATCGCACCTGTTGTTTCAAAGACATTTGAAAGATGCAACCAGGAAAATCAAAAAAGAGAACTGCTATATAATCAAAGTACGAGAGCAACGTTTATCTTTTCAGTTTTCTTTTTTGCTTCTGAAACCTTGCACCATAAAACAATATATGGAGATTTGCTAGAAAGAGATAGAATATTTTTCTTCAACGCACTGTTGGACTTGAAAAGGAGATATTTGAATGGTACGTGACGGATGAAATTATGAAAGGAGACGGTAAAGTCACAGCAGGAGGGGATTGTGTGAAAGGTCACGTAGGCCTCCCCTTACCCTCGTGACCTTTATAAAGCTTTGTTGAGACTCTCTATCGTGGTACGGAGCACGTCTTTCAACCCCAGCCGCAGATAAAAAGCACAGATGCAGAAGCTGAATCAAAGGCTAAATCAGCGATTGGAACACTTCACAGCTAAAGTTGTAATTGCCATGACTCTTTTGAAAATTCAAGGCGAACTCTGGTTCTGTAACTTTAGTTTCTGAGGAAAAAAGTGTAAAACGTTTTCTTTAGCACAAGGGTCAGGGGACGAATCAACCTTTTTCGCAGCGTTGATGCATGTAGCTGCGGCATTTCGAGGTAAAAAAGAGCAAATTTAGCTCTACATCCAATTTCCCAGAATGTGAAAATCAGGCATTAAAAAAGATGAGTTAAAAAAGGCACCGTCTATTAATAACATAATTGCAGGGGTGCCAGAATTGAGGAAGATGGTTCGTTTTGATAGTAGCATCTGTGTGCCCATGGCAGCGACAGGAATCACAGGAATACGACCTCTACACGTCTACATTTTAAAAGGTTGATAAGAACACTTTCCGGGGAAGTGTTTTACAACATCCTGCCTGTATGCAAACTGCCCCTGGAGAGAACGTCTGAGCGAGAAGGATAGTGCCGGTCTAAATCGAGATTTATGAGGCTTTTCTGAGATTATGCAAACTGTGTCTGCTGGCAGCACTGGGTCATGCGGCCTGCTTATTTATCTTTTCTTCTTCTACCATGTGTCTTTAGCAAAAACTTCATCAGAAGCATCCAACCTGCAAAAATCCACAATCAGGAAAAATACAACACAATCTCGCAGGCTGGCATCCAAAGTCGACTTCTCTTTCCAACGGTGTTGCTGTGAGCACTATAAGTAAAGGCTTTGTATCAACAACTAAAAGCTAATAAAAAGTATATTACAGCAGTATAGATCACATATTCTCTTGCCAACTAGCACACAGTCATTTTTTACAAGTCTGGGTCCTGGTTTTAATGAGACATGGACGGCATCAGGTAGCCATCAGGTGACTTTAATAAATAATGCTGCATTGTGGTTTTGCTGTTTTCATATACAGTCCAGCTGTTAACATGCTACAGGCTAGCAGACAGCTGATGACCTACACTACTTATCGCCGTTACTAAACTTGTGCTTGTTTTAATTGAGTGTTTAAATCCTAATTGAGGGCACTGGACCATCATTTGTGCTACTGCATCAATCGAGTATTAAAAACATGCTTAGCTTCCATCTGCATGTTTTCATCTGGTGCCATTAGCAAAAACGCTTAGTACTTCAGACTTTCCATGACTGATTTCTAGATTTTTCTTTGTTGTAAGTGATTTGGCGGATTTCTAACTTTTTTTATGCTCTAAACTTCAACATAGACTTTTCAAAAATGCCAGATGTTTCTTTATTGACAGAGACAAAGGCTAACTGCTAACTCTTACTTCTACATGTATACCTTTCAAAGAAACCATCACAGCTTGTGCATTCATTCTGAAAAGAAAAAAAAAAAAAGGCACAGTGGCACTTTTGTTCAGGAAAAGCAAGTATAATACTGCTCAAGTTTTCATTTCCTTCTTTCATTGCATTTTCTTTTAATTTCTTTCCAGTTTTCATGCCCTGTCACTACAAAATATGTGATTAGAAATAAAAAAAGATTAACACCCCTGACATAACTCCTTAAAATTAAATAATAATAAAAATAATATTAAAATGTTAAAACATTCTTAAAATAACATTCTTTAATTAAACACACACACACACACATACACATATAAAATGTATATAATTATAATTAAATATAAATAAATATAAATATATAATTTATTCAATGCCATGCATTTCATAATTATATTAAATAATAACAATAATACATTTTCTTAATTTATAAATACTAATAAAATGTATATGAATCGAACTGTGATCCCCAAATCTCCTCAAAAAGTTTTATAAGATGTAGCTAACTTCTGAACATAAACTTTAAATTCCCCTAACAACAGCTAAGCAAACTCCCGCTCACATCTTGTCATCACAAGCCGCTTCCTTAAAAAGTTTCCTTAAGCTCGCAGTCCAAAGAGAAGCAACAAAACGAGAAGGAATCTGTATGTGTAAGGGAGTGTGTGGGTGAAAAACAGACTCTCTCAAGAGATGGGCAGAAAATGGCTCATCTATTTCAGTGAATCCTCAGTACCCTCTCTGGAGTGTTTTCACGGTGACCAGCCAGATGCCTCCTTTCAATAGAGACAAATGAACAAAAGACAAGCAAACCTGTGTGTGCATTACCGTGTTTACAGGACAAACACAGAGAGAAATATAGAGGCACATTCAGTGAAAGGTACGGAGGTGGGGGGAAGATGCCATGAGGGAAAGGAAGGGATGCTTATGCAGCATAGATGCCCATCTGCCTTTCCAACGTCATTGGAGCTCTCCGGCTTGTGAAATGCATCTGGGTATTCCGGCGTGCCAGATATGTGCCCTCTGCTATCTGACAACACAAACACGACTCAGAGAAGAGTGTGCATTACGAAGACAAATTGTCCAGTTTCACCTTGTAAGTCTGCCAACTGGACAAATATACACAGTTTTTTGACAAACTGTTCACTCTTTGGCTATATAGTTTTATCATTCACACAAACACTCAGTAGTGTGCAATTACTATTTGATGTACAAGTTAAAAGGTTACATTGAACCCATGCAATGTAAAACTAAGGGTGTTTGCAGTTTGAAACCTTTTTTGTTTGTTTGTAACTAGAGGTAGTGTTTTTGTGCAACATTAAAATAAAATAATAATAATAAAAAAAATCATAAAAAAAAAAATCTTGGAATTATACAACTTTTATTCTCATTAATTTGACTTCATTCTTAAAATATACTACTTTAATCTCATAATTGTATGACTTTATATGAGGCCTATCATTATAAGGAGATTATATTTATAAATTATAAACTTATATATATATACATATATATATATATATATATACATATATATTCATTGCACTAAATTGCTGACAGTTTCGCACCATAGCTGACATAGCTTCGACAACTTATTCTCATTATCTCATATTTCATTGTATATTCTCATTATTTACTAAATTATTACTTTAATCTCATAATGGTGTGACTTTATTCTTGTATATATATGGCCTATTATTATAAGGAGATTAAATGATTGATTAAAAAATGACTTTACTTTACTACTAAATATTACATTTTTCACTATATTCACAATATTATAGTTTTATTCATATTTTGTTGTTTTGTATTTACCACCAAAACTTTTATTCAGAGAAAAACAGTTATGAGAAATGCACTAAACTTTGGTAAATGTGACCAAAAGCATGCAAAGACGCAAATGAACCTCAAATATTGCTCACTTCCATAATTTAGATTTATTCATACAAACTGGAGTCCACATTAACTGTACCTCAGAAGAAAACTTTCTCAGCAACTAAACAAACTAAACTCTGACTGCAAACAGACTCGGGTCCAACAGCTCCCTAATTGAGTGTAAAACAGCCATCTGACATGACGGGCTATTGAGAATCAAAGGTTTGAAGGGCAAACAGGGCTTTTTTTGCATCTGATTGTTTGGCTGTTTGAACACCAGGCCCCTGGGTAGAATAGCATTTGTGAAATGTACACAATAAAGCTTCATAAACAAAGAGTGATCAATGTTTACAACTACATAACAAACGAGAACAGGGCAAGTTACTCCTGTGCGTGCCGAGCCGAATCAAATGAATAAGAGAATAATCGGACTCTCAAGTGATGTATTCATTAAAGGGGGAGAGACAAAGAATGGCCTACTCGATGGCACGAGCATTGATTAGGTCATTTCTCCAGTGCATTACCAAGTGATCAAATTCAATTAGCCAGTCATGTGTTTCCTGTGGTTACTGAGCACATCAATCGTCTAGCCCTAACGAACCAAATGCCATCGGCGCTCATTTCCTGCTCCCAGCCCCAGACCCCCAGTTAAAAGTTTTGAAAAATTAATTGCTTTCTTTGAAATCAACGCCACATGACTCTAGACGTTTGTGGTCAGAGTTATATTCATCGAGATTAATTACAGGGAGCCCAACAGACACCGCAGGTCATCCGTTTTTATCTAAGCCTGGATTTGATAGGAACCTTTTAAATATAATAGCCACGACACACCGCTTTCTGTTGTTTAAGGGTTTAAGCAGCGCTGATGTGCAAGGACACACTAGATAAATCGCCATTGATGCTGAAGTCTAATCTGTGTACGTCCCAAATGTCCATGCAAGAAGAATACTTCTGAGTGATATAATTGTCCTAAAATGATCCCAGACAGGAACACAACAGCCATTGTCACCTTTAAAAATATATTTGTTTTGTTTTGTTTGGCCACAATACAATAAAAAAATGTATCTTTATTTACTTACCCTCATTTAATTTTGTCGTTTTTTAAACCTGTATGACTCTGGAACACAATATATATATATATATATATATTGGAGACTGTTTCAACTGTTTTTTTTCCATACAATCAAAAGTCAACAGGGTCCAGATGACGCTGACGTTTACACAGAAGACATCTTCTGTGTTTCACAGAAAGTGAAACTGACATGAATGCTGACATTAACTGACATGGAATGACATGAGGGTGAGCAAACACTGGCTGATTTATCATTCTGTCACTTTTAAAAAATTTTTAATGGCCACCTGCATTTCAGTTGGAACTATTGTATAAATGTTATGTCACTGAATTAATATTAATAAGCAAAGCTAATAAAAATGATATTATGTCTCCCCTTAGACACTTTTGTGATCATAGCCTCTCCAAAAAATGCTTTTTTAATGCTAAATGTTATTTTAATGCTTGAATAAGAATAATTAATGCTAAAATCTAAACACAGATCTGCATTGCATTTTTTACATGTCTGTTCTTTTGTGTCTTGAATACATGAAATCCTTTCTGAGAGCAATTACTGTGATTTCCAATTCCAGCGCTCGTCGCAACTACAGATCAAGAGATCTGAGCCACAAAAGAAGCCCTTATGCATATTTAAGCCTTAGTGTATCTCAGTGGCAATAACCGCATCTAGTCACTATTTCTTTTCACAAATCCCGATTTAAAAGATGAAGAGAGGGAGATTACAGTAATACCGGGTGGGATTATAAGCACTTCAGGGCAGTCCTGCTTCTATCTCCCAACTCTCTGTGTCCGGCTGACACAGATGCAGTCCGTGGCAACTGTCATACAGACCAGATAAGAACCAATTTTCTCTTTGGAAATAGCAGAACATAATCCCATAAATAAGTATGTTAACAGAAAAGACAGAAAAGATGGCGGCTGTCCATTTCTGGTTTAAGTACAGTGAAAAAAAATGAAAATTCACATTTCAAATCTTGTGTTTTGCATTATTAAAGCCTCTCAGGTTTGTTGAATGCGAAAAGCAAAAGGCTTTCTGACATGCAAACCATCCTTACAGCTCTGGTCGTAGTTCTTAAAACAAGTGGAGTGGAAAATACATTTCATAAGCTCATTATGATATATAAAAAGGCTTTTACAGTGAAATTTTTCATGCTCAGACCCCCTACGACACTTCAGACAGCAGGGTGAGACCTGAGGCAGATGGTCAAGGATAGAGGGACAGAGTGAGAACGGGAGTTTGAGAGAGAGAGAGAGAGAGAGAGAGAGAGAGACAGACAGACAGACAGTGAAGTGGCTTGACTTTCCAGTTAAGCACATTAGGGGTGTGATACAAGGGATAACCTCTCTGAGTTGAAACATGGTGGATAGTTTAACCCAGGGCTGTCCAAACTCAGTCCTGGAGGGCCAGTGTCCTGCAGAGTTTAGCTCCAACCCTAATTAAACACACCTGGGCAAGTTGGAGCTAAACTCTGCAGGACACCGGCCCTCCAGGACCGAGTTTGGACAGCCCTGGTTTAACCATTCTGAGGCTTTAGGGAGCAAGACTTGTGAAAGAGAGAGCAAAAGGCATGGGGGTATGTCTAGGAAATCAATTGCTTTCCCAATTGTAAGAATATCTATATGTAACTATAATATTCTTTCCAAAATACGATGTGCTTAAGTGTTACGAAATTGCTTTGTGCCACTACATACTAAACTATATATGTGACCCTGGACCACAAAACCAGTCATAAGGGTACATTTTTCGAAATTGAGATTTATACATCATCTGAAAGCAGAATATTGATGTATGGTTTGTTAGGATAGGACAATATTTGGCCGAGATACAACTATTTGAAAATCTGGAA